>NW_010266309.1:23261-62920 GCF_000690775.1 Eurypyga helias
GTAAGTCCAGGCCCACAATCAGTTCCTGAGAACAGCAAGTATGCATCTGTATACCATATTGATGCCAGTATGAAGGGATTATCTTCTTTTCCAGAATCTTGTCTTCTGCTTTAAAGTAAGATTTAAAAGCCTGTCCTTCAGCTGGAGAAGTTTCACCAGAGGAGCCCTGATCTGAATGAGCTGTGTGACAGGCACACCAGTGGGTGAAATTACAGCCTTCCAGCGCTGTGCCCACAGAGACATTAATAAGGGAGGCTGAGATGAACTAGTCCTGACAGAGAGTAGGATGGAAAAAATGTATATGCTTAACAAGTTCCTGCATGGTGAACTGGCGTATGGGAAGAGGAAAAATAATTTCCTAAGAAAGAGCTTTGAGGATGCTCTGAGAGCAACTTGACTGACGAGAAGAAAAAGACAGGTAATTTGAAGTAGTACCAGTGTGCTTTAGTCGGGAAATTATAGAATCTCTCTCTCGGTAGCAGGGATACTCTAAACTCTTCAGTAAAATGTTTTTATTCTGCCCACACTGCTCCCTGTGAACCTGGGCAGGTGCAGGACAGAAGGGGCTGGTGGTTTGCCTATTTCTGTAACCATACCCACCTTATCCTCACTTATGTACATAGCACTGTTGTTGTAAAGAAAATCTGAACTACCCATAGGATAGCTGTCTGTTTCTGGGATGAATTTTAAACACTTTTTTTTTTTTTAATCATATTGGTTTACTCTGAGGCTTGCTCCAGTATTTCCCTCTTAATTGTGGTTAGGGAAAAATAAGAACTGATTGCATGATAATATAACCATCATTGTTTTGCTCAACATGCAGAAACCAGTAGAACTCAATAAGGAGGTTACTGTGGTAGAAGTTGTCCCTGAAAAAACGAACTTGCAATGTTTGCTAATCAGACTTAGAGAGGAATAAAAGCTTCTGAGTGGTCGGGTATATACTTATATAATGTTTGCTTGTGTAACCATCTTAATGTTATCTCCATACTCTTTCTGATACCCATACTGCTTTCAGCACTCTAATCTCGTGCAATGCTCTCCTGTGCTAGTCTTGCTGCTCCCTTCTCATTCTGCTTAACTTTGAAATAATTCAGCAGTGAGGATCTCAAGCAAGGGGAAAACTATTCCTCAGGCTGTGTGAAGAAGATGTACCCCTTCCTAGGAAAGTTTGCCTTCCCATGATTTAGTCAGGTAAAATCTCAGTGAGACTGGGTTTAGAAACAATCAGTAACTTGTATCTCTGGTATATTAACAGGTAAAACTAGAGGTTAAACAGTTGCCAAATAACACTACCTATGAAAACCAATCTGGCCATAGCATAAGTATTCATTTCTTGTAGCCACGGGCCTGGTTGTCAGGCGTAAGCAGCTTCCCTAAAATAACAGAGACTGAAATCTGTGTACTAATAAGAAATCTGACTACAGTAAGAAGACAAACAATCTGCTAAAATTACTTACAATATAAATGAGCTGTTAATGGTACAATTAGGATTACTTCTCAATTAGGCTTTTATCCCTCTTTAATTTGTGTATACATCTACATTATGCAAGAGGCGGTAGATGTGTATCTGCAACACTTTCACTGTATCTTAAAGATTTACCTGTCAATTGCAAATAATGAAGGTTCAAAAAAACTATTTCATCACATCTTCACCTGTGCTGTGAGTAGTCAAATGACTTAATATGAATGATCCAAAACACAAACACCTATTTTTATACTTTTTACATATTATTTATGTTCCCCATCTATATTTATTTTCCTTGTGAAATCTATGGAATAAGAACTGAGGAAAAAATATAGGTGTGTATATAGATGTGTACAGAAGTATCACAAATACATGTTTATGAAGAATATGAACTTATTCTGCTATGGTAAAGGTCACAGCAGTGTAAAACCGCATAACAGCATTACAAGTTCAGGATTGCCAGTTATCATGATTTCTACTGATGCAATATTCTGAGTGATAAAATAAATAAAAATCAAAGGCAAAATAAATAATAAAACCTTATAAAGTATATAATGTATATATAAAAATATATAAGCCTTGTACAATATATGATATATAAAATAATTAAAGCTAATTAAGTAATATCAAAGGCAAATAACCACTCCAGATTTGCATTCTGTGTTGCCTTATCATACTGAGGAGGAAAAATTATTCTTGCTTTCCTAGCAAGGTAGACAACCGACCTCTTTACCTTGGACTGAACGGTGTTGGAAACAGGAAATCTTAAGGCATTGCCCCGAAGCAATATGTGTAGGAATGTGCTTTAGAGTACTTTAGCAGAAGGAGTAATGTTTAATCTGACAGAATTTCTCCTCATTAGCAGTGTGACCAATAAGCAAGTCAGACAAATAGAGGGGGGGGGGGATTTTTCACGGGTTGTTTTGCTTTTCAGTCAGAGAGTGAATTGAGGCATCATTGTCTTGGAATGGGTTTGTGCCACCTGCAAAATTTTGGGAAAGAAATAAAAATGTGGAATGAAAACAGTTTGAACATAATTATAAAGTAGTGGGGTTTTGTTTTGTTGGGTTTGTTGGTTGTTTGGTTTTTTTTTTTCCCAAGAGGTACCTGAAATGTATGGACAAATAGTAAGGATCTCCTGTAGGAAATCCCCATGGAGGCATTATGAGGAACCTTGTTCTTAGCCAACAGAGGACCCAGCCTTTGGGAAGGAGGAATAGGATGAAGGCAGCAGGGGAATGCTTTTCTGGTAAAAGCAGAACATTTTAGTCCTTCAGTGTGAAAAAGGATTACAGGTTCCCACCCCTCCAGACTTGATGAAGCTGGAGTGCTGGTTAACTCACTCATTCCCAGCCTGGTGAAGGATTGATTTGTCTCATGGTTTGTCCTGCATCTTTGGTTGCCTCTTCAACATGATGGCAGTTTGGTGCTGAGGCACTGATTTCCATAGAAAGGTTATGACTTTTCTATTTGCTGAGGAATATAGTAGGGTATGCATTCATAAATGTAATTCTGGTCTATAAATAAATTCCCAGTTTTAATTACTTCTGTGTCGGTTTCAGATTTATTTATTTTTAAACAGAGTATCTCCTTACAGCAGAAAATCAAAATGAAGGAGGAAGTAGGGGAGGAATCCATGTAGTATCAGCATGTGCCTAAGCTGCTGAACTGCCTAAACATTGATGTAAATACAGAAAGTTTTCATTATATGTCAAAAATAGCAATTTATTGAGCTAAGGGAATTTTTATGTTTAACTTACTCAAAAATACTGCTATAACTTCAAAGTGTCATGGTGATAGGAGAAAAAAATGTTACTGTAGCACAGAAGATTCAGATATTATTACAGCAAGGCATAACAGAGGCTGTAGGTTAGTATAATATTCCCATATTATTGTACTTTTCTAAGTTATGTATTTATTATTTTAGGTATGTAGGACTGACTACCACTGCTGACTGGTACTGCTGATTCATGGATGTTTTTGCTGAAGGGAATATGGCTAACCATTTATGTTCACGTACAGTCTCTTTCCTGAGTCAGGCCTGATAATCAGCCTTTAAAAGTTCTATCACTGGCAAACTAAGGGTGTGCAGTTGTTCAAAGTCATAGCTTGGTCATGTTCAAGTCACACTCGATCCAAGAGCTCACGTGGCACCAATGCTGACGAATAAATAGATTAAAAAAAAAAAAAAAGCAGCACTGTGTAAAGATCTGAAATAAGTGTCATTTTATGGGGGTGCCCAGGTGGAGTTGGGTGAGTGCCTGAAGGGCAATGCACAGAGAGTCTTGGTGTTACTTGATGCTATATTTTCTTTCAAAAATTTCTGCTCTGAATAATGGCATTTTGCCCAGTGAAGGTGGTGTGTCCATCAGTTAACTCTGCCATTTTCTGTAACAGAGAATTCCTTCAGATGCCAACAGTGGTTCAGACCTGTTAAGATAATCACAATGACTACAGACAAAAAGCAGAATAAAATGCTGGAATGAGGTGGGACTGTGCTCAAGGAGGCCAGAAAGGGAACTTTCACTTCCTTCAATTGCCAGAAAAATGGGGTTAGATTGTTCTCAGCAGTGCAAAATAATCAAGGAGCAGAAGAACACACAGGAATAGCTCTGGGAATATGAAGACTAAGCACTAATGTGATCTCCTTTAGGGAAATCTTGATAAGCCTTAGCGGGGAAAAGAAAAGCCTGTTGTATCAAGAAAAGTTAATTGCTATTAACTGGCCTTGGAGTCTAGGAGTGTTCAGCCCACATTGTGGACTTGTAGGATGTTTATCCATACCATCTGCACAGAACTGAGAGTGTGTCTGAAGGTTTTGACTGATATTCCTGCTAGGAAACATAAGGAGGAGTTTAAAAAAGAAAAAAAAAAAAACACCACCCCAAACCTCCTAATTTTTTTAGACAATTTATTTGAAACAAATAGAAAGATAATTACTGTCATTGCTGTTGGTTAACTAAGAAACAGATGAAAGCTAAGACAGGAAAGAGCACTGTTCACACTTTTGCTTTTGAAAACAAGTGCACCTGCAAACTACTGTTGTCTGATGAGTGTAATTAGTATGATACATTGTTCATTAACAGTGATGAAGGTGCTGGTAGTATAAACTGGGAGACTCGCAACAAATAAGACATTTGATTTTCTAAGAAGTTTGATATTCCGTAATGGTCTTAAAAAACTTAAATTTAAAAGCAGATTTCATTCCATCTGTATTTGGGTCAGTATTTTATGAATTGTAGGTGTAAATGCACCTGAGGTGCTTAAAGGGATTTAAGCAATTTTATTCCCATTTATAGGTCTAAGACAGAGGGTGCTTAAATCAACGTAAGGGCCTAACATGCTCTGGTTCTCTGGAAAACCTTAGAAGAATCTGCTTAGAGATGAGTAAGTGCTTAAATGCCTTTAAAAATTAGATTTAGGAAATGAGGGAGTGGAAAGAGCTATCTTGCAAGGGGGAAGTCTCATGAAAATTTGCTTGAATACAGTTCAAAATATGACACATCTTAATTTGGTCAAACAAGTTCAGAAGCCATCTCATTTTAAAGGTGATAAAAGTTAGACTCGTCCAACCTGTCTTTGATTGCCCTGTATGCAATTGCATCGTCCTCTGCATGCACCAAACCGAAGTGTATACTTACCTTGGTTGGACTTGCCAGGCATTGTATCTTGTATGAACTGAAAGAGCACACCTGCATTTTTAAGTAGTTAGATTTTGGTCTTTACATATAACGGTGCTTTTCTGTTACATTTAAGATTAAACAATTCAGACCAGTTCCAGAATAATGTTCCTATTTAGATAAATCTTTTTAAAGAAGCTTTTCTGCTTTGAAATCATCTTGATTTTCAGAGGGCTAGAAGACTGACAAAACTTCTGATGATAAAATACCCTCTTAAAAAGCCACTTTTTTTACCTACTTAGTAACTGATGCCAAATAAGAGAGTACATTTTAGGAGATTGACAATCTTAGAAAAGTGGATTTTATTTTAGTATGTCATCGCCATATAAATAGCATTATAGTGTCATATAATAGCCATGTTATAGTATCTACTGTCTACTCAAAAATTAAGGTAGATAAATGTCTTTGAGACTAAAGTTTTCTTTTGCATTTGGATATTAAACTCCTGGCATTAGTCAGTAACATTTTGTGATTTAATGTCTCAGATTAAGATTTCCAGTTTCCAACTATTTTGTTTTCTTTCTTGTTCTCAGTGTGCTATGTAAAACCCGAAGTGAAACAATTTTCAACATTGATTTTTTTTCCCCTTACTGTAATAATTTTCCTTAATTCTTAAATCCAAATAATTAAAGGGAAATTATCATGCAGAGAAAAGACAGTATAATTGTATAATTACAAATACTGGTTGCTATGCCTGTTTTATAGTCAAAACTTCAAACAGAAAAAACAATTTATCTCTTGACTCTTGTCTGCCTCTTCTGAGGAGTGGCTGGTAAATATTGACAACCAGGTCAATTCTACTTGAATTTTTCCTGCTCAGATAAATGCTTGACAGTAAGAAACAACAGGAGCAGAGACTCCTGTGGTTAACTGTGTTCTTATAAATTATATTTAAAAAAAAAAAAAAATTAGTACTCAAATACTGAAGAAGGGGTGTGTGGTTGCAGTACTTTTTTTTTTTTCTGAGGCAAATAGGTGAAGATGCTCTGTGTTAACAGTCAGCAGAGTTGTAACTTTTAATGGGAAACACAGAAGTACTGAGTTTTCTTTGCAGTTGTTATTGTTCTTTCCCTGAAGTTAGCTAAAAAGAGTGTGAAAGGCATTTTTATCGCAAAAGAAATTAATATATGGACAGTATTCAGAAAGCATCAGTAAGCCTTAATATTGGAAGTAATATAACTTATGTTCAATCTTTTCAGTTTGCTTGATGAAAAAGAGAAAGGTAGGTGAAAATACTTTCAATATTGGAATACAAATCCGTCAAATCATCAGATTTTGGAATGGGTTGTAAGCAACACGTTACATTGCTGGCATTATATGTCATGTCCCCTCAGCAGAATTGTTTTGAATGTTCTCAGTGAAATACCACCACTTGTGAAAAGTTCACCCATCTTCTGCCAGAGCTGCTGTGTGAACCTCTGGTGTTCCCTCTTCCTCTGTCCCAGCCCTGGAACAAGAGATTCAGTCAAGGGCCAATTGGTTCTCAGTGGTCACATTGTTGTTTCTCAAAGTAAATAACCAAATTTTCTTCTTGAACAGCATTTGAATTCAAATACACGTATGTGGGCAGTATTTATCACGTAGCAGCAGAGGATTACATGAAGCTATCATAGGCTTCAGCATGCTGTAGAAATGAAGAGGCATATCTATATGCATGAAGAAATTATTATTCAAGTGTTAATAGTGAATTATTAATATCACAAAAGTAACATCAATTATTAAAGTGGAAACAATCTATTTTTTTTGGTAACATAACAGCCAGCTTTGTTGTACTGTACCTGATTTTTGAGCAAGTCTGGTGGAGTGTTAAAATGGGATTTGGATATATTCAGTCCCATTGCACACTGTTGCTTTGTTTCTAAGCAAACTGAGGTTGATAATAGGAGCATAACTGTGATTGAAGAACTAGGACTGCATTTTGGACAATTTTCTTGTCCAAATCTCCCTATTATCTTAAGCAACTGACAGCTCCTATACTTACATAATTTAAATGATGGTTCTCATGCTAAACCATTAAACATGTGCTAAGAAGGCTGAAATTTCAGGTGTCAATTACCTCTCAATCTAAATTTTCTGTTTCCTTTAACTGACTTACAGACATTCCTTTAAGAAAAAATGACTGAAAGAAAATGCAGTCTCAGGTAAAATATGAGCTAAAAATTGAACTGACATCATTAGAAAGATGTATAACTGCTAAGCTTTGACATGTGCTTTCTCATTCGAAACATTATCTCAATGAAAGTATATGTTAAACTGCTGGCTCTTGCTTCTAAACTTTTTCAAGTCATAGATTGCCAGGGGTGTTCTTCTGCAGGATTTTCCAATTCGGTAACTTCCAAATTATTTGGTTTGTACAAAACATGAATTTTCAAATATGTGTAAATTACAGGTGCTCTACTGTGGAAAATATTCACTTCAGAAGATTCTCATGAATAGAACATGAGCAATTAGCAAAAGAACAGCTGCATTCTTGTCGAGAGTTTGCTTTAAACATCTGCATTTCCGATTTTCACCTCCATTCGTCTTCAACCTAATTTCAGTTATATCATTTACTTTGGTTTTGTTTCTAGGCATGGAATTTGGTTTAAGATCATTTAGGAAAAAGTGGGAGAGTTTAGGACAGCAAGAAATGCACTGGAAAAGTATGCAGTTTTTATTTAACTGAGGACCAAATACGGCTTGTAAAGTACAATAGTGTTTGGTGAGCTTCTAACTAAAGATTTAATAGGAAAGCATTGCAAAATCATCTGATGAGATTTTGTAAGGGTTTAAAAGCTGAAATATCATAATGCAAGTCCCTAACAAGGAAAGTCTGTGAAATATGCTTTCTCGTATGATTCAGGGAAGAGAAGTTTCCTGAGGAAACTTAAACTGTGGCAGGTTCAGAGGCCAAGGCAACTGGGGATGTAGTCTTTGAGGAGACATGACATCCCGCCACCCTCATTATTTAAATCAATTAATGGAAGGAATGTAAAATGAAGTAGCATAAGGGTGTGTTTCAGAAACTTCTTTCCTTCACTGGCTTCCAAAGACTTCAAAAAGATCTTCTCTTTTAGGTGACAGTCCCTTAGGGTTTTTTTTACCTGAGGCAATATGTTATTTTCTCATTTACACAGTACCTGAAGTTTGATTTTTAGAGTACCGTAGAAGACTTCCTTGTATACACATTCAAAATTAAGAAGTTGTTCATTGCTCGGCACTTTTCAGATGTTTCTCACATTAAAAATTCTTTTATTGCAAAATATGCAAGTATTCGTGCATTTATGATAAAGGAATAGAGATCATTATCCTAAATATTATTTGCTTTTAATAATTTCTCTAATTATGACTACAAAGGGAACTGCAGTATGTCTCTCACTTATTTCTTCTTAAAGGAATGCCTGAATTATTCACTGTAATATAGAATAGCCCTGATATAAGGTTTAAAACCAATGTATAAAATTGCTTAGATTGATTCAAATTTCTCCTAACATTTTGCAAATCTGGGACAAAACTATCTTCTAGGTTTAAAATCAAGCTTCTTAGTTGACTCCTCTTCTGTGTAATTAATAAAATCGAAGCATGAAATCTGAACAACTGCCTCAAAAGTCAACTTTCTTTTGAAATATGTAACTGGACTTGTCTATAGTGCTCCCTGACCACACAGGTGGTAGTATCACAAATGAAAGGATTTTTCGTGGAATTGGTGCTTATTTACAAGTGGTTCACACAGTACTGACTGAACTCAGTGTTACCAGTAGGGAATGGTACAGTCATGGAAGACAGAATATTAAGGCCAAAAAAAAGCTGGTGCTTCAGTATTTCAGAGTGGTTGCACACAAAACAGCATAACAAAATTAATATTATACTTTTTATTCAAAAGCATTAGCAAATAATGTTAGAAGTGGTAAACTTCCAAGCAAAAGAAAAGGGAAAACAATTTTCTGAGCTTGAATTGACTTTTAAAATATTCCTCTTTCTTCTGGTGGCCGAGCATCATATTCTTAAACCTGATAACAAGGGCACACTGGGGAATATTCAGTGTATTTTGTTGTCATTGTAAAAAGTAAATAAGACATCTGCAATACAAAAGAAAAAGATTTAAAGCATGCCTTCGTGCACTTTTTCTCTGACTTACGATATAATATCGTTGTAAATTTGCCACCCACCACTCCCCTGAAGTAAACTGTTACAGCTCCTTCGCAGTCAATACAACTTGCAATTGAACTCTAATATTTTACAATAATGCAAATGTACCTCAAAGATGAATAATGTTAGATGTGTACAAAGTAATTACTATTACTGCTTTAAATCCCTAAGATTAATACTACACAGCATTTGAAAAACAAAGTAAACCAAATTATTTTCCATAGCTTTTAATTTCTTTTTTTATTACACTGAAATAGTGACATCAGAGTTCAGTGATACATACAGTGCTACCAAAATAAAGTTTCTTTTAAACATTTTAAGATAAAATAAAAATATACTATAATCAAATGGGAAGGTGCTGTTTGCTTTAAGTAAAGGTTTAAGACTCAGTAGTCTGAGTCAGTCATCTGAGTCTTAAGTAATGAATGAGAAGTAATCAGTCTTAAACTAAGTAATCCAAGTTGTAAGTAATGACTTCAGGCTTCATCCAGGTTTACTTTCATTGTGGGTTCTGCACTGCAACCACAGACTCTTGCCACCAAGATCCTGTCCTCACTGCAGTCAGCAGCAATGGCATTGTTTTCATGGAAGACATTGGTTTTGACTCCCAGGCTCTTTATATATCTTCAGTCTTTGGTGATTAGCTAAAAGGGAGACCAGTTTTCCCAACAAATGATGGTCAATAGCTACATTGTCGATGATTTTATTTGTAACTCTTAGCACATTTTGACTAGATTTAAAGCTGGGAGAATCAGATGTTAATTTATGAACTAGTGAGTTTACCAGTTCACCTGTGGAACTGTGCAAGGTAGCTTTTGCATCCGCCCACTGCAAGGCTGGTCAGGTGTCGAAAAGCGTTGCAGGATGATTTCTAGCTATTGTGAAAACTCAGAACCACGCAAGTTAAACGTGGACAGTAACATCTGGTCTGAGAAGAAAGGTGACCATTCAGTATCACCTGGAGCGGTTGCACCACTTCAAGTGGTGTACACTGACCTGCCATGAGAACACCAGACCAGACCCCTCACCTGTGGGTTAGCAAGACAGAAGTGACGCAGAAAGCCAGGAATTTTATTGCCTTTATGCAATTTTGTACTTTAACAATGTTTATTTTGAAGGGATGAAGAATTCCAAAATACTTTGTACAGCTTTTTTATTTAGGTGGAATATCAGGGGAGAGTTTTGCTTGAACCCAACACAAAGAAGAAATTCCTGGCATGTCACATTCTTCTCTAATGGGATACAAGACAATGTTTGATTGCTGTGACTTAGATTGTATATAAGGCTTACTTTGCCAAAGTGATTTATATAGCTAGATATTATGATTGGCTAATTTAAAAATTAATTCACTGATATCATCACTGCATAGTCCTTTGATGAATATGCTCTAAGGTCTCCCAGCTGCACAAGCTTTAAGCATTCTACTGTGGCATTTGTCACTAGGAGTCCGTCTCGCAAGGCATTTATTTCAGAAATGTACTCCAGGAATATCTAAGACAGTAATTAAAAGTGAATTTTCAGGTTATTTATTTCTTTCAGCCTCCAGTGTACATCTACCAACAAAATCTACAGTAACTATATGTATATTTTTCTTACCTACTGGAGCTTAAACATTATTTATGCACAAATTTTGAGATACAAACAATGTTCTGAGGAACATCAAACAAACTGAAACTGCTAATCAGAAAAAAAAAAAAGCAGGTATTGGAAATCAGAAGCTCAGTATGCTTCATAGCTCAATATTGTTTTTATATAGTATTTAGCACTGATTATATTTTCCTCTTTTTTTGTTTAACACAGTGTGGTCAGAATTTCTGTAGACTCTGACCTCTCTAGTTAAGAGCAAAAGGATTGTTTGCCCTGCAAAATTAATTCAGACAGAAATTGCTATTCATAATTAAAATTAAGGCTTTCTCAGAAAATGCACTATTCTGGTTTGTTACATGTGATACCCTGTTGTCTATATATAAAAAAAATAAGGTTCAGATTTTATAGTGTGGTATATGCAGAACAAAAAAAACCACAGCCAGGCAGATTCCTCAGGCTAGAAAAGCAACCAGGAGTGCAAGGAGAGTTTGCAGACGTGTTGGATGTTCATTGTCCCTGCAGTCAGAGCAAAAGATAAAGGGACAGACACAGACTGAACTTGTAACTTGTAGCTCAAATCTTTTATTCCTCTCTATAGAGGAATTTCTGAGTGTGTGTGTTGAGGGGAGGCCTCTTTCTTTTATCTTTATATTGACAGGCTTAATCACAGTTTAGCAAGAGAAGGTGAGAAACCTGCCTTTGAATAAGCACTAAAATTCTCCCTATTTTAACAGATATAGCTAGTCATCTTTGCTGCTGCCAGCCAAGATATTGAACTTCAAAAAGGCTGAAGTCTCTGATTTTCCTGAGAAATATATAGGAAAAGCTGGCACAGCAGGTTCCCATGCCTATGAAGCCACCTAATTTGAAGCTTCTGTCTCCCAGAGCACCAGAGAGAAGTGATGAGGTTACATGTCAGGAGCCCGATAAGCCACAATGGTAGGGGGTGGAGGCAGAGATAAGAGATCCCAAGTAAAAAGCAGAAATTAAGAAGAGGCACCACATCAGGTCTTGTTTGTCCAGCAAACAATCAAACTCATTTTAACAATTACAAATTCTCAAGAAGTATTTGTCACCTGAATTTAAAAACTACCAGCTTACCTTTACCAGTCTCTTAGATTTTGAATTATAATTACAGTAGTAAGATTATTTTTGTCCTGATACTATGTATGTTATCAATTGCATTCCTAAACAAGAAATCTTACTGTATTTTGCTGACAAAAATACGTATTCTGCCTTAAATAAACCCTGCATCAGTGTTGGAATAAGTTTATAGGCAGAAAACATGGCATCACCAGAAAAGTAAAGAGTAATAATGTTCTTCCTTGTAAAAATAACGACTTGTCTGAACTCTAACAGAATTCCTTCTCTCTTCAGTCAGTGAAATGATAGTATTATATATGGTGGGATTACAGAAGGATGTGAGTTCTCCAGCCAGCAAACACAGTTCTGATGGGTTTTTTCAGTTTAAACCACGCAGTTCCAGCCCTGCTGTTTGTGGAGGTTTGAACTCAGCTCAGTAACTGGGAATGTTACACATTGTGCTCAGACAAATTAACATCTGAACAATATTCATTTGTTGATCTAGAGATTGATTCATTAGTAGCTACAAAATCACAATTACTTCTGTGAAGTCTCCATGTTGTTCAAGTGAGACCTGCAGTATATACAACTGCTGAGATAATTATAATTTGAAACTTAAAGGATAACTTCAATACGAATGCAGAGAGCTCAGGTTTTGAAGCATTTAGTTGAACCATACCTAATAAAGAGAAATACTCACATGCTTATGCAAGCAAGCAAACAAATAAATAAATGCAACAAATAAATAAAACCAAAACACACACACACACACACAAAAAAACCCCACCCCACAAGCTACAAACCTTGACTACACTAACATCAGGAAGGTAACTTGAAAATAAGCACATGCCCATTATGCTGGGTAAGTAATGAACATATAACCTTCTGTTTCACCTAGCCCCTTATACATTTAACTATAAAAACATGGTTGAACCTGTTTCAGAAATGGTGTATCTGGTTGTACCTTGGGTGACTAGGAAAAAAAATAGAGTTCCTAAGCTGGTATGACAAATTCTATTTCAATAATAAAAAAGAATCATCTGTTAAACCGTATTTCTTCTCCTGCTCTTAATGTGTTTGCATCATAAATACAGTACAATTTTCTCAATTGGTTTTGCGAGTTTTAGAAAACTTTATTGTTAACAGATGGATTTTATAGATTTTAGTCTTCTGTTATAAGGTAGTCTGACAAAATTAAGTCAGATGCTAAGCTGAAGTTATATTAAGAATATCATAAATTGGAGTTGTAGAAATGATTTTGTTTTTTCAGGTCTCTAAAAACATTTCTAATGAAATAATAGTGCAGCTTCTCCCATATAATAAATGAAAACAAATTCCTTACAAAACTAGTGTGGAAAATAACTCAAGCCTAGAATCACAGAGTAGTTTGGGTTGGAAGGGACCTTAAAGACCATCTAGTTCCAACCTCCCTGCCATGGGCAGGGACACCTACCACTAGAATTTTAAGTGCATATTTAAAAGTCTGACTCCCATCTCTTAAATTCCATAATGTGACATGCAAAATGATTTGCAGCTGATGTTATTTATGATGATGCAATAGGAGGTAGAACAGTATGATGTGCTGTAAACTCTTCCACCTCTAGAGCAGAGGGCTTGTGAAACCCGTGGTATACCAGCCAGGTGCCAGGAATGGATCAAACTTCCTAAGCAGGTTATTGGGCCATTTCTGTCGGAGTTTGTTCTCACAAACAGTTTAGTTACTTGATTATTTTTAGTAGCAAAGCCTGTATCTGCAGATGTTATTTCACCTGGTGAACACCCTTGGTCATAAAATTTGTTGTCTTTAAATAACTTAGAATTTTCTGTTTAGGAATGGTGAATCCTTTCAAAGCAATTCCTCATTTGCTTGATGCATCCTTCCATAAAGAATCTCTTACTGGAATGAGGTGGAATTGAACCCAGGTTGGCTTGGTAATTTCTAAATTCCTGTCTTCGGATCTTTTTTTCGACAATGTGGATACATGGTACATGACTGTTTTCAAGACCCTAATGGGACATATTCTGCCATTTCAGACATCACCGAACAAAACCTACCTCTCACCATTGTTGTAATTTATTTTTAGTTAGGAAATGTGTATGATAGCTTCAAATGCTGAGAGTAGAATTGGCAGTCTAATCAAACTGCTTATGCTATTTACTAGACTAAAGAACACTATATTAATTTTACTCATTTGTGATAAAGACAAATAATGTATTTAATAATTGCACAGGGAACAGTAGCATCCTGGAAAGGTAAATTTGCAAGAGAAATATTACAGACTTTCCCGTACTTGTGAAAAAATGTGGTGCTTGTGTCTACAAAAAGAGAATTTATGCAGCGTTTTCTCTGAAAAATCTACAAAATTTTATGTCAAACATGACAGTCTGTTCCTAAACAGATTACCCATATATTTCTATAAGATAATGAACTATGGAAAAGCAGAACATAAGCAGAAGCCTTGCTTCTACCACGTTACCTAACAGGCATGTTGACACCATACAGAGGAAGAGGAACAGAACCAGAATAAAAGGTGCTCCAGAGAGACCTTTAATACAGACATAAAATGCTACACATGTCCAATCCCATGCTGAATAATGTAAGCATACCATAGGACTGACAAGAAGGTCCTAAACAAATTGATGATTTTACATGAATTTATATATTTATATTCCAACATTTTGCAAACATCAGACTACTGATCTTGAAAACTAAGGACTCCTCAGAGAGAAAGAGCAATATCAGCATTAATGTTTATGCAACAGAGGATTATTTTATGCATAATGCATTCTCTTCAGTTAAAAACTGTGGGTTTTTTTTAAAGTACATTTAAGTTAAATTCAGAAAAGGGAAACTATATTAGCAGGCTACTGCTAATATAATTGCCAGACGTAAGGAAAAGCTGCATGTTTATAGACAATTTTTTTTTTTCTCAAATTAAAATAAAAACTGTTTTGGCAACTTGACCATCTTTCCAGTTCTTGTCATCATAAATCCTACATTCTCTTGCCTTTCCTGTTGTAAACTAAATTAATTATGCAATTTTATTTTGTTACCTTGTTTTTTAATCCTCTAGAGCCAACCTAGGTTACCCTGAATCCTTTTCAATAAGGAGCATCTAGCTTTCAGCTGCAGTCACTAGGAAACTGAGACTATGTCTCTGAGAATATGAGAAGCTGTTGTGAATGCAGATTAGATTTGTTTCATAAGACAGGCCTCATGAGACAAATTCCCAAAGTGGAATCAGAAATCATGTTGGAACATTTGTCTATCCCTTAAAAACTGGTTCTTTATTAATATTTTCTGTTATTTCACACATTCCAAAGAATAGGCATGTATTACAGCTATCTATAAGATTTTAGGCTGAGTCTTCAGGTTTCTGTGTGTACCAAGATACACTTTTGCAAAGTGCAAAACTGACTTGAATTATTTGTGCCATGGATACCTGCGTAAATCCTGACTTCGTCTTATACCACCCATTTGCCTATGCATTCCTCTTGTGCAGCCAGCAATTAAGCACCACACAGCCGCTCACTCCTCCCCACAGTGGAATGGGGAGGAGAAAATATAAAGAAAGGCTCATGGGTCAAGACAAGGACAGGGAGGGATCACTCACTCTTTATGGTCTGGCAAAACAGACTCAACGTGGTGAAGAAAAATCAAGTTAATCTGTTACCAATCAAATCAGAATAGGATAATGAGAGAGAAAGACAGGTCTTAAAACACCTTCCCCTCAGGCCTCCCTTCTTCCCAGGCTCAGCTTTGCTCCCAATTTCCCTACCTTCTCCCTACCATTGGCATGGGGATGGGTAATGGGCGTTGTGGTCAGTCCATCACACACTGTCTCTGCCGCTCCTCCTCAGGGGAGGACTCCTCACACTCTGCCCCTGCTCCAGCGTGGGGTCCCTCCCACGGGAGAGAGTCCTACATGAACTTCCCCAATGTAAGTCCTTCCCACAGGCTGCAGTTCTTCACGAACTGCTGCAGTGTGAGTCCCTCTCATGGGGTGTCATTCTTCAGGAGCAACCTGCTCCAGCCTGGGCCTCCCAGAATCACAGGCTCTTTCGGGCACAGCCACCTGCTCCAGCGTGAGGCCCTCCCCAGGCTACAGGGGGTTCTCTGCTCCCCCGTGACCCTCCATGGCTGCTGGGGGGCCGCCTGAGGGGGACCTCTGCTCTGGACACCTCCTCCCCACTTTTCTGAACTAACCTGGGGGTCTGCTTTGTTCTCTGTCACATCCCACTCTACTCTCAACTCTTTGATTTTTCCCTCTTAAATATGTTAATCACAGAGATGCTAATTGGCTCAGCCTTGGTCAGAGGGATGGTAGCTAGACATGGAAAAAACCAGACATGAGAGTAAGAGAGGAAGTAAGAACAGACATAATAAAAATCATGGATAGAAGCATAAGGATAGAAGGAGGGAACAATTATATCTAGGGTAAATAAATACACATTAAATGCTATGAAGAACAAAATTAAGGATGAAAGGGAAGCAAAATATGTTGGGCTACAGAGAGGAACACTGTTACAAAGAAGGAAAGAGAGGGAGAAGAATGGAAAAGGGAAGGTGAGGAAGGATAACTTCCAGGCCATTGTCAGGCAAAAGAATTTAGAAGCACTAACAATATTGCTCAGTTTTGGCATAATGCAGCACCACAGTGCACATGTGCATGTATGTTTGACAATATGGATAAAATAATCAACATACTTTGTGCCATAGGTATGCTTAAATATTTTAGAGGTTTTCCGAATGAGAGGAAGGAGCCAGTGTACACAGGAAATCATATGCAGAGTCCTAGGTGCAAGTTCTAGCAGACACAGATTAGTCCTGGCCAGCCCTTCTACCACCTAGGGCTGACAGAGGTTTCCAGCACATAAGATTAGTGGCCTCCTTAATCATTTTATGTTCACTCACTGAAGTAATTTGGGGAAGGAAAAAAAAAAAAGTAGAAGAATGTGAAAGAAACATATGGGAAGCCTATTTGCAGCTCTTACATTATTTAATTAGAACAACAGTATTTCTGTGGATGGGGACAGAAAGGGACACAGGCCTGGAAATGGGCAGCTGTGAACACTTCCCAGAGCACCCATTTATAAAAGGTCAAGGCCCAGTGGGCCTTGTGTTTCCTGCTGGTCAGTGTCAATGTTTCTCTGTGGTTTCTACAGTGGCATAACTGTTTTGTTGTGGTTTGCTAAGGAAATATGTCTTGTTTGCAGTACATCACAATTATCCACCATTTATTCTTCCATATGTCAATATCATCTCTTTCCTTTGATTAGTTGAAAGTTTTTTGAAATTAGATTGAAAAAACAAATATTTCATGAAGATTTATATGTAATTGTGCAAAGGAATACAGAACGTAAGAACACAAAAAATGCATTTCAGACAACATCTTTGGGTTACTTTTGAAGAACATGAAGGAAATTCACAACTCAGAATTATTATGGGTTCCTTTGCAATAGTTGTGGGAGTTTTATTTATTATGCAAAGTAGAGGCTTGTCCTCTTTATGTACCTGTCAAAGATGCAATAATACCTCTCAAAGATAAACTCTTATTCTATTCAACCACTGCATATTTCCCTCCTCTCTTTTTTATTCTTTTTTTTTCCCCAGGCCTTTGTTTTCTACAGTATCAGTTTTAAATGTTTAGTTTCTAAAGTTCAGAACTGCCATAAAGATTTAAATATCTCCATCCTTTCTTAGCTAAAAGTCCAAGGCCAACAGCATGATGGTTGTCTGCTCAAACACGAGGACCTCCGATGAACCGTATGTTAAGCCTCATAGACTGGATTGGCATATGGCACTGTATAGGTCTAGATCTCTAATCGACAAAACAATCTGATTTTAAATTGCAGCCATCAAAGAAATGGTCACATCTTTGAGCAGTATACCATCGCCCTTCTGCTTTTTGCGGTTGAAGTTGCTTACTGTACAATAGTTAGATAATTTCTGATATAAAAAGCAATAGGTATGTGGAGAAAAGACTTCTGAATGAAATTTTCATGTTTCTTTAGCAAAACTCACTGAAACTAGCAATTTCCATAGCACATGGAGACTTTAGGATCTTTCACGGCCTTTTTTCTTCTTTCTTCTCCTTGCTTTTTTACAGTTAAAAACCAAATGCTGGCACAGGTACTTTCCCCAGTCACTGCAACCTACATTAGTTTAACATTTCTCCTTTACTGACAATTTAATACAGCAACCTTGGACTGCTTTGTGGTGCAAAAACATTGTGGTCCTTGTTCAATTGAATTATGTCACCAGAAGTCCTTAAAATTGACCCAGCAAAACTGCATTTCTCTCAGTAGAGCTCACATAAGCCATTTACTGTGTCTTTAACAGACCTTCACTTGTACCAAGAGTGTTTTGCTGCTACAGCACTCAACAATGCTGGAGTCATAAAGCACTACTAAAATTGCAAACACTTAAGAATCCAAATGCGTACTATTTGTCAACCTTAAAAAACCCTATGCAGGCAGAGCCATATGCTCCATCGTGAGAAACTTAAGCAAGAAGCATGTTTCCCTATTTCTTTTTTCTATTTGTTATCGTCAGCTTGGTTTACAGAATTTTTATTTGTGGTCGTTCCCTACTAACATCATTAGCATCTTCATTATTATTATTATTGTTGTTGTTGTTGTTGTTTATATTCATGGTCGTATTTTAAAGACATTTATTTCTCTAAAGGAGATTTCTCTGAGATTGTATCAAGAGAATGATTAGCTTCTTTCTGTTCATGCTTTGAAACAAAGTTGGCTATGAGAAAGGCTTATCACACTACTAGAGATTTAAGTCACAGTCTGATTATGCAAAGCAAGTTAATTAATCTTCAAATGCATATTTAATCACACAACCTATTCATTTCAGCACAACTCAAGCATTAAGTACATTACTTTTTAGTAAAAGGTGACATGAACAACATATAAAATTGGAGAAGTATGAATATTAATCAAAAGTACAGTGAAAGTATATCGTTTGGGAACTGCAAGGCTGAGCCTCCAGATAACTGGCATTGTTAGAGATCGGCGTGGCTGAACGTTGTTATTACTTGACAGCTGCTCTGTATCTGATGTGACTGAGTTACCGGTCACAGTTCACATTGAGCTGGAAAGTCTCTACATAGCAATTACCACCAAATGCTGCAAATCTGCAATTTACTTGGGCAATTCAGTCCACAGGCCAAAGATCAAACTTAACAGCAGAGGGGCAAGACCCAGAGGCAGGACAATGTGTGCTGCCTTTCCCTATGATGCATTTTGTCTTTCAGACCTAACAACTTTTTTTAAGCTTTTTTTTTTTTTTTTAATTTGCACAAAATTATTTTCAGGGAATTTTGAAAACTTGTAAGTTCAGTATCTCTATTCACTTCACTTCAGCAAAGTACATTCAATTTGATGTCCATTACCAACATATCCGCTTACTTAATTCATTTGCTTTAAACAGGGATATTTCTACTAATGTTTGCTCTCTTGTTGCCTTTTATGATCTTTTTACTATTTTAAAGAGATACTATAAGCTTATTATTTTTAAAAGAACCAGCTTCTAAGCTCTGCGTTTGGCTAAACCAACTATTAAGAAAGATGTGCCTGTTTTAAAAAGTCAGCTACAAAGAACTTCCTTTTTTCACCATCTTTTTTAAGCTTAGCAATTCTCTCTGACACTTTCAACTAAGTAACAGTGATTTTTGATTTTTCAGCTTTATGACCTTCTTTATAAAAAGTCAGCTTTCAACTACTCCATATTTTAGTGAAATAACCTCATAACATTTTCCATAGTAACATGCTATGATGTAATTGCTCTTGAATTATGATCATAGCAAGAGACTATGAATGAGAAAAGCCTCAGAAGCAGAATAAAGCAGTAGCTAAGTACATTTTCTTTGTAAAAATATAGTCTATTTCAAAATGCTTCTATATACAAGTTTTTCTTTAATAAGCATTATACTACAAATGTATGACATTGGTGGTGGAAGATGTGCTCATCTGAGAGCCATGAAATTATTTAAATTAGCCATTTCTTAACACAGCTCTTTCTTTAACATATGAGGAAATGAACTCTCTACATTGCCAATTGGAAAGGAGTTAATTAGATTCTCATCCACCTGTAGGCCCAATTAGGCTCTTAGTTATAAATAAGGCACCTGACAGCCAAGGCTTCTTTCCTCTTAAGACTTTTATTTACAGGCTAATGCTGTGCTTAAGGAGGTTGTTATTCACAAATACCTATTAAAGCAGGTTGTTTAGTTTCGGTTTCTGGAGATTTCACAGGCCATCTGATGATTGGTAGGTATAATTTAGAAGATAATGTGAGTGATTTGAGTTATACTGTACCATTCCTTTTGCTTAGTTGAAAATCCAAGGTATTTCAGTTGTAATAATGTGTCTAAAATTTTGCTAGAAACCTATATTTTACATACATAATCTTGAAAACTGTCTGATGCACACCTACAATAAAAAAGTGTTGAATCTCATTATTGACTTCCTTCCATTGCTTCAAGAAGAAATCAGATTTTTCAGACTACAAACTGAGAATGCTTTTTAGTATTAAAGTTACTGAAGTTGGAAAAGTAGTTACTAATACATAGGCATGATGTTTCCTTAAAAACAAAGAGAATGATGAAAAAAACCAGAAACAACCCTTATTCTTTAGTAAAGGAGAATGCAGCTAGTAGTTATTAACTGTAAAACCACTCTAAATCTTGAATCTGCTGATGTTAAAGGGAGTATCCTCAGAAAGATATAATGGAAGAAGACAGTCTTTGAAGAGATTGACTCAGAATTCCTCAGAAAAGTTTTCAGTGTTAGTTTGTGCCGTTTATATAAAGGATGTACTTGGCTTACAACTTTTTTTTTTTTGAGAATGTTCTTTCACAATTGTAAAGGAGTAGGGAAGGCTAATATTAATATGACAGTTAATAAGCATAACCAATATGTTACTTGTCAGTCTTCATTTAATTTCTTTCTGTCTAATCACACATTTTCAAGAATAAGTAGTAGAAAATCAATATTTTAAAAACTAACAGCTTTTTGTGAATACTGAGATGAAGTTATCAAATAACTTGAGCTGATCACAAGAGAGTATTCATAAATCTTGGATATTGCTTGGAAACTCTTTTGAAAGTGGACGATTTAATGGCTGATGGTAAGATTTCTTCCACCTTGATTTAAACTATCTGGTACCCTCCCCAGAGGAGGAAATATGAACTTGAAAAGGCAATGGTATAATTTAATTAGCTATAAATTTGGATGATCACATAGTATCATTAATTGATGCCATTCCTTCTTGGATGGAATTTAACCTGCTTGATAAATATTGTTCTCTATGATAGTTTGAAAATATCTTCTGTGAAAGTGTTCAAATTTCCAAAGAGATGAGTAAGAAAGCACCCAAATCTTCCTTCACTCCTATTGGAGCACTGTACATCAGGTATAGTTAAATTTTTTGTATCTGAATCTTCTTGTGGCACAAGAATCAAATCTCTGGGATCTAGCGGGAGCTCAAGCAGGATCAGTGTGGAATGAAGTTTGAAGCTGATTCTGAGAAGGTGACCTCTAAAGTTATGTAGGGATTTTACCACAGTAATAGTCCTGGTTAAGTGTGATCCATTAAGTATGCAAAGCACAGAGGTGCTCAGCATCTGGTAGAATTGGACCTTAGTTTCATGATTTGTTCTTTTCATTTTTACAGAGTAAATGGGCTTTTTAAAAAAAAAAAAAAACCCCTGGATACATCTAGATCAAAACCAAGGTGATCTCCTTTGGTAACTCATTGGAGTAATATAGGGGAAAAAAATTTTTAGGAGTTGGATTTAAAATTTTTCTTGTGTGCTTTAACTGTGTGTTTATTAAGCTTACAGTAGTATCCCACAGACCTGGGCAGGAAGCTGTTCTAGCATTCTGTGGCTGTGTTCAGGAAATGCTTGATACTACTGACATTAAGCTTAACTAAAAACTAGTCTTTAAGTTTTGATTCAGGATAAAAGGACAGTTTTTGAGTCTCCTTAGTTGCTGTAGTACAATACAGGATAACATGGAGAACAGCTAATTGCTGTGTTTAATTTGAGAGACAACCTGGTTTTAGATGTACAGTCTTGCCAAGATGAAAGTAAAACATTATATGTTCTGCATAAAATTAATATTGAGTACAGAAAATTTTGAAAAAATAGGAAAAAATTAAAGTTATTTTTGCATATTTCTAAAACAGCTTATTTTTAACCATGTATTGGATTTATGTCTATTAAACTACATAAAACCAATCAAGTCTTAACAGTTTGAGTTAAATATCTCTCAAGACTTAAACAGTTACTATAGAAATACTGGTACCAGCACAGCCAGCATGTAAACATTGGCTGTGAGGGTAACCACAGACTTCCTCTTCCATTGTTTAGTTTTTAGCACACAGGTCTATTTTTCAACATGTGTGTTACCCAGCCAGACAATCAGTCAAATATTTCCTTTTCAAAAGCATTTTCATTCTGTTCCTACTCCTGTTATCAAATGAGTAAACAATTTTATCTTGTTTATATAGAATGAAGGTGCATTCTGTTCTGTTGGTTACCAAGTCAAACATGGTACAGAAGAGTCCTTCAAAGAATCTCCTCTTTGGATGAAATCCCAGGAATATGAGAACTGATCCTCAAGAGTGCTGGTCAGATCTCAGCCCTCTGTGGTACTTAAAAGCCAAGTTATCATTCCAACCAACAGCTGTTACTCTAAGACCATATTTTGAATGATTAAGAGGAAAAAACACCCCTGTTTCCATCCCTGCAAACTGGCTGGAATGTTGGGTTGGACTAAACTGTTGCTATGATATAAGGAAATTTTAAGTCAATGCCATATATTAATTCTGAAATCCAAACATTTAAGGCAATATTTTTCTTTTCTAAACTCTTGATAACACTTTAGACAGAAAACTATATTACTACTATCCAAATAAAAGCATCAACTTTTTTTTTATATTATTCTTTTTGCATTCCCAGATCACAACAAATGTTATTATGAATCTAAGGGTTCTTGGCGAAAAGCAATCCAATAACATCCTGCTATGTTGCAGACTTATTTATATACCTTCTTTTTCTGATGTCAATTGTTTTAATACATAATCTTTCATTAAGTTTAGCAAATACAAAGTGTTAAAGCCTCATTCCCTTCCCACCAAATCCTGACACAGAGGTTTAGTTCCATAAGCAATACAAACAATGCATACTTGCTCTATGATTAACTCTAGATAAAGGAAGTGGAAAAAGTAAATAATTTGTATTAATAGCTGTCTTGTACATAAAGGTATCATTACTTAAGAATTCTGCATTGCTCAGGGCATATTAAATGCAAGAATTTCTTCTTTTTTTTTTTTGACTGATCAGTCTAAAGTGATTCAAATTGTTCCTACTAGAATTATACACAGGAGCAAGTATTTCAAATTTTCGAGGGTATCCTCCAGACCATGGGCTTTATATAAAAAAAAAAATATAAATTCTGAGCTGCTCCCAGAATTTTATGCTCAAGTTTGGCACATATATAAATCAGAATTGTACTCTTCCTGGTGTCCAGTGTGTATTCTAAAGTACCTGTAGAATCTTGGAGGTCTGCTAGAGATCTCAGTGATATGAATAAGTCTTGCTTTTTGCTGTAGCCATTAGTGAAACTCCCACATTTTCAGCAGTGGCAGAACTGGGTCATTTTGACCAGTTTCAACTTAGTCAAAATATACCTTTAACTCAACGTATGTCAGTGGTCAATAAAGGTTCATAACTAATTAATATAAAGTGAAAAATCAAGTCAGATGTTGCCCAGTACTCTTGTTGACTCTAACCTTGGTGATAATTTTCATCTAAGGTATTCTAGTTCAGGACCTCTGCAACTCCTTGAGCTGTGTGAAGTTATTGTTTACCTCTCTCAGGTAAAATTAACACAGGTGTCTTTTGAATTTTCCATGTTTTTTTCAGGTTTCCAGATCCTCAATTACTGTTGAAAAGATTGGGGAAAAAAAAACCCAAAGGGCCATGCAATAAAACAGAGGTCTGGAACGCCAATTGAATTTCTAGTAATTAGTTAAATGATCCATACAGTATAAATACTGCAACAGATAACTGAGTAAATTTTGTCGGTTCTTTTTCACATCTGCTTTTGTTTAACTTTACCTATAAGCTTTCTGCTACATTATGGAACACCTTTGAGAAGTACTTTGCAGTTCAATAACACATTCTTTAGATGAATTATTAGGAGAACATTGCCAGCATGCAAGATCTGGCCTTCCATAAACGAAATGTGAAAGATGAAAATATAAAAATAACATTTAGAATGAGAAAATAAATTCTTAATCAGGATTTTAGTACATCAGAGACATGCTTTCTAGGCTAAAGATCTAAAGAAGGATGATTTGGGTCATACAGGTACCCACTGAACGCATAGTTTCACTTCTTATACCTATATGCCAAATAAAACCATTATTCAAGGAGAACAGTCTTTAATTGATAATTAATGTAACATAAGAAAATTAACAAATATGTTATAAAGTTCACTGAGAGGAATAAAATAAGTATAGCCATTTAGAGTCTTAGTATGAATCAGCATAACTTCATTACTTGCAACAATGCTGGATCAATCCAGCTCACCTCATAGTATGAGATCTACGATGTGGGTTGAGAGTTAACTTTGTCTCCAGTTGGCTCAGAGTTTTCCAGAATGTGTTTTCTAATGAGAGAGGAGAGTAAGACTGCTTTAAGCAGCTGTTGATGTGTACTTTTTAATGAAAGGAAAACACAATTTTGTTTTAGATTGAGATTTCTAGGAGATACTATGCCTAAATAACTAAAGGGAGGGTTGGGTGTGGGGGGAGGGAGGATGAAGAAGGCAAGGCATCCAAATTATAGGAAATTCTGTCTTCTGCAAGGTTTTGTTACTCCTTGTTAATCTGATGAGACTTTTAAATCATAATGTGCTAGACCTTGATTCCCAAATTTTGTGAATGTCAACAAAAACTTATGCATCATTACTAGTCTCAAGGGTTTGGCTGCAGAAGATAAACTAATTTTTGCAAACACAACAGGAAAATGTAAATCCTCTGAAGGTACTGCAAATACCTAGGAACTTGCTTGATGTTTGGTTGTGGGTTTTTTGTTTGGTGTTTTTGTTTGTTTGTTTTTCCTGGGACTATATAGTTTTATTGCTTGCAAGT
The DNA here is from genome assembly GCF_000690775.1 of Eurypyga helias. Lineage (NCBI taxonomy): Eukaryota > Metazoa > Chordata > Aves > Eurypygiformes > Eurypygidae > Eurypyga > Eurypyga helias. The sequence goes on from NW_010266309.1 coordinate 48,385, forward strand.
AAATTTTCATTTTTGGTAGATAAATAACTGACCACTGGCCAGATTCACACAGGTGAGAAATCGCAAATTTTATTTTCTTTTCTTTGATCTGAGGGCTGGATTGAGGCTTCCCTGATCCCAGCCCAGTTCAGATCATTTGATGACTAGCTTCAGCAAGCCCATTCTGAAGCTGAGGACAGCTACAATTCAGTGATACCGTCACGTCAAAAGGTCTCCACAAACCATAACTGGAAGACCGTGGCATTGCACTGACTGTGCTGACTGCCTGTTTCCTTAGGCATCTTATAAATTGTGGGGAAACCCGAAAACCAGAATAAACAATCTTCTGGTTTCCAGCTACAGATAAATAGTCATGTGAGAGTTTGTTGTGGAGAAATGTTTTTCAGTCTATGGGCCATTTCAGAGGTGTCTCTGAAAGGTAACTGCTTGATAGTAGGTTTAAATTTGCTGTAAATTATTTATACCCTCACTAGTTAGCACTCTACAAATCAAAAATTGTTTGACACTTCCATGGATAGATTTTGTGATGAAGGGAAGGGGCAATCTGCAAGAATTGTCTAGGTCCTAGATCAAAACAGATACCACTGCAGCACATAGCTGTTTCTGGTATGTGGTTTGGGATGTAATTACACAAATAGATGCACTGTTTTCAAGAACTATGGCCGAAGAGTTAAAAAAAAGTAACCTAAAAGTTTCAGAATATCACCAATGCTTCTCTCTTGAGAACTCAGGAAAGAAAAAAAAGAATAAAGCAAAGAGCAATATATTTTTCTTTAGGTTATTTTGTATTTATTCCCTGCCTTCTAAGCAGAAGCAAACAATTTCTTCTCTAGAGCTCTGAAAGGTTAGTTGCTTGCAAGAAAAGGATGTGAAGAATAGCTCAGTAAAAAGAGCTAAAAATGTCAAACGCCTTGGGGATGAAGCAAAATAACAAAGCAAGTACTTCTCTATTTTTCAAATTGCTGGGTATTGTGTCTTTGTGCACAGAAGTAAGCATATTAGTTTAAATCATGTATCACCTTTTGCATAATGGGAATTGCATCACTGGATGCAAAGAAAGAAGTCAATTCAGAAGTGGTAAAAGACTATGACTAATATTAATCTTTCTAGTAAGTCACCACAGTACACAGTACATTGAGACCCCACCTGGAGTGCTGCGTCCAGCTGTGGAGCCCTCAATATCAGAAGGATATTGACCACTTGGAGCAAGTCCAGAGAAGGGCCACGAAGATGCTCAGAGGGCTGGAGCACCTCTCCTATGACGAAAGGCTGCGAGAACTGGGCTTGTTCAGCCTGGAGAAGAGGAGGCTCCGAGGAGACCTCATTGCAGCTTTCCAGTATCTGAAGGGGGCCTACAAGGGTGATGGGAGAGGAATTTTACAGGAGCCTGTAGTGACAGGACGAGGGGTAACGGGTACAAATTGAAAACAGGGAGGTTTAGATTAGATATCGGGCAGAAATTCTTCTTCACAGAGAGGGTGGTGAGGCACTGGAACAGGTTGCCCAGAGAAGCTGTGGATGCCCCATCCCTGGATGTCTTCAAGGCCAGGCTGGATGTGGTTTTGAGCAACCTGGTCTAGTGGAAGGTGTCCCTACCCATGGCAGGGGGGTTGGAACTAGATGATCTTTAAGGTCCCTTCCAACCCTAACCATTCTATGATTCTATCAGACAGTGAGCTCTTTGCTGTCGGAATGCACGCTCCCATGTGTGCCCAGCAACAAGCAAGCACTGGCTAAACCCTCTTCAGAGTTGCCAAGCCATGAGAGGACACTCTGGCAGGTTAATGGTAGAGTACATTCAGAGGTTACCATACCACCCTGTTCCTTACCACCTCACTGAGCCTGGAAAAGTAACGGGTAGACATCTGTTTTAAAAAAAACCAAAATATCATTTCTCTCCATGGCAGCCTGGTCTGGGTCTTTGCCAAGACACTAAAAACAGGGATTTTCAAAACTTGCTCAGAAATCCGTAGGGTGGATTTTCATCTGGACATTGCAAGTGTATCAGCTGGACACATTCAATATGTAGCTTTTCACTTATAACTTAGGGAGAGGGAGAAATGAAGACTTTTTCAAGGTTTATAATAAAATTCCTGAGATTTAGTCTGAAATTTCTCTTTTTGTTAGATTAATGTAGTTGCTTATGCTTTTCCTAGTGCTGGCGACAGAATATCACTATGTATTTCACACACTTTAGATACAGGGCTCAAGGATGAAACAGTATTCTAAAACTGTCTGATTATTTCAGAAAGTTAACTTTCATGTTTCTGTAGCAGAATATGCTTAGTGTTAGACCCTTCTGATTTTCAATATGCACTTGCTATTGGTATTGAGAACTCTGGAGACTTCTGTTATTAGTATTATTTTTAAAGTTTGGGGTTTAGCTACTTTATGTAATTTGTTTTACTCTCAATCTTCATGACTCCTATGCCCAAACAGCATAAAAATTTGGAGAGGCTGTTTTACCTAAGTGCAAATTTGACCCCTGTGTTGTCCTGCTAGTTTTTAGTGCTTTCTAGTCTACAATTAAATGATGGAAAGAGACGGCCTTAATGGTAAATTCGTATGTAGTGAAAGACCTTCTAAGCTGTGTTCTGATTACACACTCTAATCTGTTTTGTAAGTCATGTTCCTGCTACACATTGTGGTCTGCTTTCATTCACTTGATTCCTAAAGACCAGTTAGTGTCCCTGCAATCCAAGCCAATCCCAAAACAGGCAGAGAGAGAATGGTTTTTTTGGCTGCTGGCCACTACATGGCTGACAATGAAGCCATTTAAACAGAAAGAGGTTTTTTCACATAATACACTTTGATGGAAATCAGATTTATTGCTTAAATAACCTGACATTTTTCATAGTTGGTCCAAACGTGGTTAATTTTTTAAGGATTGTACATCCTAGGACAGCATGTCCTGTTGATACGATAAATGATCTGTCCTACATTTTAGATGTATCAGTGCAACATTTAATTAAAATGTACACATTCTATATAATGTAACAACAAAACTGAGGACAATCCTGGCTCCCAAAGAAATGATCTTCGCTAATCAAAAGTTATTTTCCCTCTACACTGCATAGCTGTTTCTTTTATTAAACTTATTAAAACCATTTTAAGCTTTCATGTTCTGCAGCTTTTTGGCTGATGTTTTCATCAGACATTATTTATCTTCCTAAGGAATATGTTCTTCTTTCGGAGCAAATACCAACACTGCTTAGTAATTTATTCCTGTTTCAAATTAAGTGTATTCAAATTAAACTGTATCAAATTGACAGACCTGGAAATTATAGTCTTCTATGCACTTTATCCACAGGACAAAAATAGCACAAACTGTAGTACTCTCAGCTTTTATTTATTACCCTATGTGAGCACCTGTTAAGTGAGATGGTTGTTAGTTAGGTTTTTTCGTGTGTGGGTTTTTTTTTTAAGTCCTTTTTGCATCTTCCTTATCTGGAATTTTGGCCAATGTCATGTCCTGTTACCATCTGTTTTAATGATGTGTTGCTATGAGTATCCTTACACTTTCTGGCTAGGAAAGTTCATCGGACAATTTGGGTTTCATAAAGGTAAGAAACTAATCCTGGAGGATGATTCCTTTCATTCTTCTGTGGGCAAGCACAGTGGAGTGGATAGTAGGGAACTGGGGAACTGATTTCAAAAGAGTTGGTAAAGAAATTTTATGTTGTTCTGGGAGGCAATGTTTCTACAATGAGGACCAAGAGATTTTTGGGAGCAATATGAATAGACTCACTAGGGTTACTTCAGTGACAAGAGCCAGTTTAGACACCTCATTGAAAAAGCCATGCCCCTGAATTTTAAGACCATCTTATTAAGTACATAAAAACAGTCTTCATTTTAAAACCAACAATTACTACTTTTTGCTTTGGAGATAACATTTCTAGATTTTATTGTTGTGAGGGTGATGTTACAAATCTCCACATCCAAACACAAAGAATTTATTCAATTCTTCATACAAAGGACACCATTTTTAGGGTGGCAGAAAAATGTGCTGCAGAAGTTTGTCTGCTAAAAGAAATTGGATGCAGATTGCCAAACACCAAACTGCACATTTAAGTGAATGTCATACACCACTCATATCGTCAGATACCATATTTTCCTTTTCTAAGTGAAAACCTTGCTTGTTCATTGTCTTTTTTTACAATTACAGATAAGTAGTAATTAAAATGGGCAGCTACATACCATACCTGCATTTTTTAGAGCATCAGACAGATGCTTTTCAGTCATGGTGTGTGGGATAGAATTCACAACAGACTTCATTTCTCTTTCAAGCACTGTTAGTAATAATGCAGCTCTGTAGGTTTAACCTGGCAATTTTCCATTGCCCTCTTGTCACATGCAACAATGTTGTATTATCACTTCCAGACATGTAACAAGTACATCTTGACTACAATTACTTTTGTCATCTCTTCCATTTCTAACAGGTAGAGGGTTCCACAAACTTTTTCCTATCATGGTTAGAAACTTTCTCCTTATATTTATCCCAGACATGGACATGATCGCTATATGCTAATTTATTCTTAATCCAATACTATTCTATGGCTCTTCCCATTCTTCAGTTTTTAACCCTGTACATGTATCTACAGAGATTTTTATTCCCCTTTGGCCTTCATTTTTTTCTATGCTAAATTATTCCAATTTTTTTTCTGTCTTATAAGAACAGACTGTGTATCTCTTGAACTAGCTGTCCTAGGAGCCCTTCCCTGCTTGCACTGGCATTGCTTAAAAAATTATTGCATATAGAGTTTCATGTTAATATTTTTAATTTTATGTTTACAGAATAAGTGAACTTCTGGTGGGGTGTGTGAACTGAGAAGTGGACAGCAAAGGATTAGCAGTCCTAAATTTGACTCAATCTGAAGAAAATGTCAGATGCAGAGAAATTGGGGAGGGGCCAAAGAAAGTCTCTAGAAACTGAGAAGAGGGGAGGGCAGGGAAAAAGCTAGAAATGTTTCAGGTACTTTGTTTTCTGAAGACTGTGGAGCTTCTACTAGACTGATCATGCAAAGAAACTGCCCCAGCAGGGCTCGATCTGAGAAGGAAGATAGCTAAGTGAGCTGAAGCAAAGCCTGAGAATTGAATCAAAGTCACTTTATGGTTTGAGGTTTTCCAGGGCTGAGCTATGACCCCAGAAAAGATTAACCTCTTAGAGTGTGAACTTCTTAGACAGTGAAAGCATGACTCTCTAAGATGACTGAGACATGTGAAGGGATGACATGGCTAGGCAAAATAGCTTTTTGATGTTTAACATAGTTTTAAAACTAACTACACATCTTGGAGGATGCCTGGTGGGGAAGAGAGCTGAAGCAGAATGTAAATAAATATTGTCTTGCTTGTTAATTAGTCAAAATATGCTGTAAATAGTTTTCCTTAAAAATAACTCCTAAAAGAATCAAAACATGCTTAATTGACTCTAGTCTTAGTCCATAGTGTCACAGGCAGATCCTTACTCCATCTATTAGCATCTGCATTTTCCCTGTAACTTGCACTGAAAGCAATAAACATCCCAATTTTCCCTAAAGATCTTGTGGGCCCTGTTAAACTCTGCCCTATAACGTGCCACAGATGTGTTTCTGAGGAATGCCTGCTGCAACTAGTCCATGTTGCTTTGTGATGGGAGAAGAGATCTTTGTAAGGACAAGCATTACATAAAATGTAAAATGGTATTTTCTCATAGTCAGGTAAAAAAACCTCTAAGGGTTGTGTATATTTTGATCATGGAGAAATTCATCCTTTAATTATTATTATATGATAAATTTGATCATGTTCTAGTGGCTGTATTTGTCATCTATTTTGATTTATAGTTCTATTACAAAAATATCACAGAGAATTTATGGCAGAAATGTCTAGTTTTCTTCATTGTCACAGCTGCTGCTTGTAAACTGAATGTTTTGACTGCTTCAAGTAAGATCTAGAGTTCAAACAGGCACAAACCCCAGGTTTGTGTATTTGTATTTTCATTCAGGATACCCTTGATAGGAAACAGCATTCATGTAACTCTTGAAATGAAAACCAGCATCTAAATAACAAAATCTGGGTGTGGAGTGGCTGGTTGTACTGACGTAAATTAAGAAATGATAACTTTCCATTTACAAAAATTACCCTGAATTATGCTTGGTCTTGCAAACTGTCATGGCTGGGCCTTCGTATTGACTTAGCTCTCCTAAGTTGCCCTGTAGAAGTTTTGCTCTGTGGGGCAAGAACTTTGTGAGCTGTAAGGAAATTATGGAGACAAATTCTTAGTCCTCACAAGAAGGTAACAAAAGGATAGCAATTGGGGAAAAATCACTGAAGATAAGCCTATCAGTGGCTAAGCCTTCACCCCTTTCTGCCCTCCAGCCACTTCACCACCACCACTGCCCATCTCTCCTTCCCCCCCTTCCCAGAAGGTCTTCAGATTTGGGTTTTTTCCTGGCAGCACAATTGAAGGCAAAGCCTGAACTTCTGCAAATGCATTCTGGATAGTTGTGGAATGAAATTAGTTACAGTCCGAATGAAAGTGGAGTTCAGCAGCTGTGTCGGCTGAATTCTGGCAGCAGTTGGACCTGCCCGCGAGCTGTGCAGGCATCTGTGTGATGCCAGCTCTTCTTCTCTGACAGCAGTGGTTACACAACACAGGGAAGGTGTTTGAACATCCCTATGCCTGACAGTCTCTTGTTTCCCGCAGCTCGAATTGCTGCAGAAGTAACAAAAAAAAAGTTAAAAGTCTGCTCATGTTGAGTGTCTCTGTGGAGTAGGCACCAGGCATATTTTCTCATGCTTACTTTTTAAGATAGCATTGGCTGCTGATTCTTTCCTGTCCGCACTGCTGTGTGTGATCTGAGAACACTAACAGCCCTCCAACATTTTAACCTTTTCTGCTTTTCTGAAGAGCTTACGGCAAATACTTCTTCTCTCATCTAAATAATACTTTTCCAAGAACCTGTCTTATTTCTTCTGAAGAAAACCAAATGTTGTCTTATTTTATAAGCCTCTCATCATTCTGATTTTCCTCTAAAGGAAGAGGACAGATAAAGAGCTCAGAACACATTTCACACTGGATGTCATCTTGGTCCAGTGAAATTCCACCATTATCAACTAGACTAAAAGAATAACCCCTTTCTCATATGCTTATTGATATAACCCAAACAGATGTTGAAACTTGAGTAGGTGGGTGGTGTTGGGTTTTTTTGCAACCACTTATCTGTTTTGGATTGTTCACTGTAACACCAAAATTATATTCTGCCCTATGGCTTCTAGTTAATTATCTCCCCTCCCTTCATCTGTTCTTCCATCTCCTTCTGAAGTGTAGGTTTTAGTCTCTGTTGGATTCCACCTTTTATTTCTGGGCAATCTGAGATATCAGTAACAATTTGATCATCCTTAGAGCTACTACAAAACTCTTAGGTGTTTGCTCTCCTAATGTGCACCTCTTTCATTACCCAAGTACGAAGTAATGTTAGATATACGAACCACCCTCTCTCTCATGGGACATTTAAGGTCAAATCACATTTGCTTTCCTCTAGGATGAGACATAGACAGTAACTTTGTCTAAACCTTTCCACTCGCTTATTCTGTTCTCCATTACACTCTTATAAAGTCTTGCCACAAAGAGGGTATAGCTACAGTTGCATTGATCATGATGAGTCTGAGATGGATCTTTCTACTTGACTCCCTCCATGGCAGGAAAGAAAAGGTATGAGACTTCATTAAGACATAAAAGACAAAGAAACAGAAATAAATTCTGGTAATATTTAACCAGAGGAATATGTGCACGTGTCAATATTAATTTAAGCTTTGTCTTAGATGCGGGGTTTTGTTGTGGGTTTTGGTGGGTTTTACTTAAGAGTTCGCATATGTGAAATTTCAAGTAGTGAAGAATTCATGGAAAAAAATCAGATAATTTTGGGTAGCTTTTTTGCAAACCTGGTTCAATATTAAACATCTCCTGTTTTCTTTTAGGGTTGCCAATAGTGTCTGTGAATAATGATAACACATAAGGACATGCTTGTGGCAGAGGTTGCAATAAGAAATGCTTTCTTCTCTGTATAGGAATCACTTTTCCAGGAATTTCTCTTATGCAGCTTGCTTGTTTTCTGGTTTGAGATACAAGAAGCAATTCTACAGTGCTTTACTGAGAACTCTTACCTGAACAGATTCTTAGTACTTTGGAGATATTAGTAATTGAAGAAACCTTACTGAGTTTGTATTGGAGTCCATGAGATGTGCATCAAAGGCTGTTTTGTTCTGATCCCTCAATAGTCAACACACACAATACTCACTGCAGTGGTAAATGGGATTATGGTGACCATCTCGAAGTCTCCCATTTGTATAAAATCCTTCTTATATTTCTATAGGAATCTGTACCAAGTCCAGCTGTAACTTTTGAGATCCTAGCTGAAGGAAAAATGTTGTGCTGCTATGTATTCTATCTTGCTGGCACGATTGTGTCTGAAATTAAAAAGTTTAGAATTATGTGTGACCAAAGAGCAACAGCTTAATTTCATTGAATTAAAAAACTACAGTTATTTGATTAATTCAAAATACTCATTCGCAACTGCTCAAAATCCTTCAAATAAAAATATAATTTTTTTTTTACCTAATCCAGCTTTTCATAAAAGATAAAAAGAAAAGCTTAAATACTTTAAACTTCACCTTCATGTCTGCTGTAAATGAAAGTTTAATGAGATTTCCCTCTTTCTGGAAGTTGTATTTCTTCCCTCAGTGAAACTAACAACCAAGAGTTGAAACATTATTAGTTCATCTTGTTTGCTAATCATCATTCATCAGTGAGTCCTTTTTTTTTCTCAAGCTACTTAATTCTGTGTTTCACACTCAATATTCTGAATCTGATACTGAAGTAAGTCCAGGCAATTTAATGTTGCCTTTATCAATTTTGTGTGGTTGGTGATTTAATAACTAGAATAACCCCTTCAGAATTCTTGCATTTAATAACTTAAAACTTTCCATTCTTTTAATGGATTAAGATGACAGCATGTTTTCTCGTACTTCATCAAACATCATCTCAGATCACCACCACTGATATTTCAAGAATCTTAAACTACGAAAGTGCTGTCATCTGCTTTGTTTCAAAACCATTTTATCAGTTTATAGCACAGAGGACAGCTTCCTCGAGAAATTACTATACTGTTTTAGCCTGCTTCACCTTGGGAATGTTAAGGTCTAATTTGAACTACTTTATGTTTATTTGGAACAGATTTCCTATGACCTTTGACAGAGATATGTTCTTGTTGTCCCACACCTACTCTTTTCTTCCCTCAGAGAGGATGGCTGTGAGTATATACATGGTTTTAGTGTCCCACTTCTGCGAATGATGTTTAAAATTTTACTGCACATCTAGCATATAAAAGAGTTCACTTTTTTAAGACTGAAAATAAAGTTCTTGTATCCATTGTCTAGCCTGTGACATGAAATAAAACAAGGAATTTCCACTGGAAAATAAGTAGCTCTTTTATTGTGATTAATTGGTGGCAACAGAGTCACTACACAATATTATGCATTCTTAAATAGTGCAGTGGACTTATTACAGATATTAGCATAGTTTCTCCAAAAGCAACATGCTGCATAATTCTATTTGTATAGCTCCCTTTGATTCTTGAAATGGAAATATGATGCTATTTCTGTTTACTTCAGCAGTTATGCAAGGATCTGAAAGAGTTCATTGAAAAAAGCATCTCCTAAAGGATTTGCTATTCCTAGCAAATCACACTCTGTCCAGCATGTTTTGGCATGCCATTGGGTAAACAGCCAAATAAGTATACTGTATGAAGATGAGAATCTTCTGAAGCAATTGCCTAACAAATGTTATAGCTCAAGAAAACAGCTGGATCCCTAGCTGTGCAGGAGGACGTGTTCATTACTATAGAAGTAATAAAAATAGCCAATACCTAGGGACAGTAGCGACAGGTACGTTAGAAAATCAGAGTTGGGCGAGCATCAGTCATTGTTAAATGATTAGCCAGTTCCCGCAGCAACAAGGAGAGGTCAGCTCCTCCAATTCAGTGAAGCCATCCTTCTCAGCAGGCATGGTGCCAAATGACTCACAGGTTTGTAATGGACTTGCTAACTGGCCTTACAATCTCTTTGTATGCACAGATTTATCTGTGTGTTTTAGCCATTTGTCTTTTCTATTTCCATTGTGGCCTCCCCAGATTAATACCCAAAACTTAATCCCAATCCTAAATAAAGATGAAGAGTTACTGGAGATCTATCTGAAGTTTCTGTAGGGGGCATCATGTTATTTTCATTTGTTGCTGCAGATCATCTAATTACTGGCAAATTAAAAATAATGGAAGACATATTGTAGAACAACTAGTCCTGGAGAAGTTTTGTTCAAATCTCTTTGGTTTCTCTTCCTTTTACAACAACATACACAACACTCTTGGACTTGATATGTTTGTCTTCCTTTCCTTTCATTTCTGATTCTTTTTTCTGATGCTTGTTTAGGCTTATTTAGTTCTCAGTAGGAAATAATCTAAATTGCTTTTTCTGGGCTTGGGTGTCCACTTCTACTCAACTGGAATTCATACAAAGCAATTCTGTATCTTATGAGAAATGCATTCTATGTCTCACATGCCATGTTTTCTCCTTAACAAGAAAATACTATGCTGCTATATGCTTTATATTTATATATCTTCTTCATTTATATTCAATTAGTTAATAGTTCTTATCTCAATTTTATGAGCTTCCTTGTCGTCTTCATCTGATTTTCCCCCTTCATGGGAGGAAAGGGGGGAAAGTGTGAGAGCAGCTTCGTGGTATTTTGCTGGACAGAGTTAAACCATGACAGCATGGAAATGTGCATTGCACTCATCAGTATCTATTTTCTCTTGTCAATCAATAAATGTTGGAAAGAATTTTTATGTAGATCTCAATAATTTGAAGATCACAGATCTGTATATGCAATTGTGCTGGATTTTTTTTTAACGCTAGCCAATTGCTTCTGAATTGCGAGGGAAGAGTTCCCAAACAATTTGTGGAGGGGGAAAAATAAAAATAAAATCTGAATCTTAAACATAGTGTGTTGTGTCACAACAGTCATCTCAAGAGAAATACACTCAAGCCTCCTTGCGCTTATGAATTTGCGCAAGTTGCTCTTTAGAAAATGCCATCTTGTTTCTCTGAGTGCAGCTGTCTTGTTCTGTGTGTTAGCAGGATGATGGCTTTAGTTCCCTTATGCCTCATTTGTATTTTCTTACGGAATTAAATCCAGTTGTCCTTTACATGTATATTGCAAGAACATGAAGTTTTACCCTCTGTTCAGTTCCGGACTGTCCTAAACCAAAGACTATATAAACTAAAATCTTTTGGGGTCTATGACATTTTTTTCCAGCTCAGACGTTCTGTAACTGCAATTATTTACTGCAAAGGGGCATCTTGTCCTCTATTTTTATTGCCTCTCTTGACTTTTATGAAATTTTAAGTGAAAAATATGAAATGTAAAGTCAGAAATTGGAAGTGAAACATAAAAAAAAAAAAATCAGGCTACATTTTAAAATCAGTTTGCTAGTTTTTTATTTAATGTGTGATTTCTGAATACTTGAACTCTCAGTAGTGGAAGGAAAAAAGGGTATTAAAACTAAAATGAAACTGGTGTTCAGTCTGTGATGTGCCATATCTAGCAAATAAGTGAAAACTTGAGTGGAGGAGAACTGTAGTAAAAACAACTGAGAAAGAAAATGTCCCAGATTTCTTGACCTAAAATTATAATCGTCTCTGGTTTTCTTCAATAATTACTGTGCACCAAGGTTTTAGTCATTTAAAAAAAGAAAAAAAAAGTAACAACAGGGCTATAAAGTCCAAGCTAATCTCCCTCACCAGGACTTTATTTAAGCATGTATCCTGAACATACATTTCTTTATATTCCTGTCCATTACTGCTTTACAGAACTACAGTTGTGTAACTGCACCTGTACATCCATCCTAAGGATCACTGCTGACAGCATCAGGACCACAGCATTTCCCACTGCTTACCACCTTATGGGCAGTCAGGGTTTGTAAATCAGTCATACATGCATGTGTCAAGATTGAAGTAAATAAATGATTTATTGGTAGGCTTTGAGGACTATGTAATCACTTTCTTCATTTCTGAAAGTTAGGTGATTAACTTTGGAGGGGTTAAAAAACTCATTCCTTACTCACAAGATAAAACCCTAAAGGAATACAAAATGTCGATATATTTCCTGCATCATTTTCCTTATCATTTCTGATCATTTGAGTCAGGTCAGTCATGAGGAGTCTCCTCTCCCATCTGTGAGCCCAAAGCAGCTCCCTTTTTCTACGACTGCGTCTCAGTCTCTTGCCTGGTTTTACAAAAGTCTGTGGCTAAAATTATGCCTCACTCTCTCATTTCGTCGAGAAGCACTTGAGAATAACACCTTTCCAAGTATCTCAGAAAATGAGAGCCTTGAAATAATAAGCCTTGAAATCCTGATTTGGTAGATGTCCTTTGTCTTGTTTCCAAGAAAATATTGTTTTCTGAAGTTGGAGTAGGCTGGACAGGTTTCCCTAATCCAAGGCATTCTGTTGTTCACATATATCCCTCTCACAGATGCCAGAGTCTCAGTGACCTTTCTCTTTCCCCAAGTATCTCAGAAAATGAGAGCCTTGAAATAATAAGCCTTGAAATCCTGATTTGGTAGATGTCCTTTGTCTTGTTTCCAAGAAAATATTGTTTTCTGAAGTTGGAGTAGGCTGGACAGGTTTCCCTAATCCAAGGCATTCTGTTGTTCACATATATCCCTCTCACAGATGCCAGAGTCTCAGTGACCTTTCTCTTTCCCACAAATGATTGAGTTGATATGCATTAATAAGTAATGTAGTCAATGATCTAACAGTTTAATATCCTCTACCAGAATTGTTAAACTGCACACAGGTGGGTTTTTTCTAACTGACAACTCTGGGTGTTAACTTTTTTTTTTAAATAGTATTCTGTTATAATGAGGAAAAAAATTGTAATTTGATTTTATTCTGTGTTTAACTTGATTTTACAGTGAATTATCTTAGAAGAGACAAGTAGCAGCTCTAAGTCCCTGCAAAATAAAATGAGGAAAGATATTAAAATCATGTCTACAGCTTTTTAATGGGTAGATATAAATGTGCTAATCAGTCTAGTTCCAAAACCATCAAAGCAAAGGCACATCAAGTAGCAGAGGTTCATAAGGCCTAGATAAAAATCCCTTTCAAATATTCTGTTAGTCTATGTATATAAATTTACATTTTAAAATAGGCTTAGATATGCACATGGAAAATAGATTCAGCTCTGGGTTGTTATCATGAAATACTGTGGTACATCTATGAATAGAAAGTAATTAAAATATCTGTTAATCTAAAGTCAGTACCCGAATAAGTCAACTTTAACACAACACACTTAACAGTGCCTGCAGCGTGGTTTAGTGGGTGTGGAGGAACTTGGGTTGTTTTTCTTTACATTTCGGGTTACTTTTGCAACATTTAGGTGAATTCTGGGTCTCAAAAAGAGAAAATAAAACATCCTTTATATCCATATATTCATCCAGGGAAGCATGCTTGGAAAATCTTTCTTAGAATTTTATGCAGTAGATTTTTTTATGGTCATGATTATATCTCAATATTCAGGTTACACATGAAAAATATATTAAAAGATCCCTCTGCCACACTCACCTTAACTTTTAAAATTAACTTCATTCTGGGGCTTCACAAAGATGCTAGCTGACCTGATTGATCAGAATTCCTTCCAAGACTAGACCTGCAATGTCCTGGTAATCTACAAATGCACCTGCATTGCAGTAATGTGAAGAATCTTTCTTTGCAACTAAGTGCTACTTTAAAAATGAGGTCATATGCACCTGCAATACAGGTTATAGTAAACCTGAGAATAATAAATTCATCCATTTATCACAAGTGCCTTTGAAGAACTTTGATGTAATAAGGAACTAATAGCTTATTTTTGCTGTTGCCAAGGCTCTGTCTTTTGTTCTGCTATAAATATTCAACTTCTTTTCATGTTGTAGTCAGAGGCAAAGTGGCATGTCTTCTCTTCCAGTCAGAATAGTAATTTTCTGCTCTGAATAGAAAAGCTCCCAAGCAGTTCACATCTACAGAATTATTAGCGCACACCTATTTCAAGAGTGTCTGTAACAACACAACTGGTTCGGACAGTGAGTCGGAGGCAGCTTTGCCTTCGCTTTCAGATTTTGATGGAAATCCACAAGAAGACTCCTGGGGAAATTTTTTTTAATTCATAAGTAGGGAATGCCAGAAGCAAATTAACTTCGGTCACTCTCTGTTCATGATCTCAAAACCTCATGAAAGTCAGTAGGAGTATATTCAAAGAAAGAATCATGCTCTGTAGTTTAAGTCCAGCTTTTAAAAAAATCTTTACTGGTTTTAATATACTACTCTAAATATTGTGCTATTGTGTTTCTCCTGACAATAATGAAAAGTACCCTGTAGTTCTTAATGTTTGAATACGGCTATTCTCAACTATCTACTGCTCCTGCATTCCTTTTTATACTGCTCTCTGAATATGCGTACTATTTCCC
>NW_010266309.1:62942-72511 GCF_000690775.1 Eurypyga helias
TGTTGTCATGTTATGTAAGCAATCCAAAGGGGAGACTGTTAAGCAGAAACATCCAAAAGATAATGCCCAAATCTTTATGTCCTCTTAAGCCCCAAGCCTTATATCTTGTATAGGGCTTTTTTTTCTTAATTCATTTTCTTTTGAAATACTGCAATAATACTACAGATCAAAAGAAAACCTAGGAAAAAAGCCCTGAAAAAGCAAATTAAATGTTAATTTATTTAATTTACAATAGTATTTACAACCTACTATAGATTTCTCCCTTTCAGGACCATTGATCTGGTGGAAGCTTTTTGGTTTTCTGACCAAGATTCCTGATGATACAGATAATTATCATAAAATCCGTCCCACGCTCACCATGTACTTGCACGCTAGTGTTGTCTATTCTTTTAAACAGCTCTTTCCCACATTCCCAGTGTCTCATAAGGACTTCCACCCCTTACACCTTTGCCAAATATTTTCAGCAAATTACCCCAGCTACTTTTTGCCTTCTGTTTGTGAAGCTAATAAATAGGCTGCTTCTTTTTTTTCTTCCTAAGGCAGATTTTCTATTCTC
Organism: Eurypyga helias; assembly: GCF_000690775.1. Lineage (NCBI taxonomy): Eukaryota > Metazoa > Chordata > Aves > Eurypygiformes > Eurypygidae > Eurypyga > Eurypyga helias. The sequence goes on from NW_010266309.1 coordinate 63,499, forward strand.
CTGATCATCCTTGTAGTTTTTCCATGTAACTGAATCTGAATAACTTGGAATGGCACTTGGTGCACAAGAGGAACTCTGAACAACACCATCTATAAGATTATTAATATGTTCCTGCTATAGTAGAAATAATCACTCCTATGAAAAAAATACAATTATTTTTTTGTTTTTTAAGGCAGCACATTTCATTATTGATAGGGAAACTGTGTTCCTCTTTTGCTTTTAAATGGTCAAAGTGTTCAGAAAATATAATCATATAACACTGAGTTCACCAGATTAAACATACTTGAAAAATTCTCTAAAGCCACACATTTAAGGCTAGGAAAAAATAATATATTTACTTACCCAAATCCAAATTATTCTGCCTTTAAACCTATGGACCAGAGAACTTCACTGTATTGTTTTTAGGTACAATGACCTTCATTTCGGACAGATTCAACATGATTTCGGTAGCTGTAGCTTACAGCATGCCTGAAATTGGCCATGGGTTTCTTTTTTGTTCCTGTGAACAAACTGGTCAAAGTAACTTGTTTATATGTTCTGAAATGTTGAAACTGTTGATAGAAAAGACAGCAGAGATCTGAAGTTGGTGGGGGCAGCTCTCCGTTGTGACTTTTTTCCTACAAATCCTTGGTATGAAATAAGTTAGCAGTAGTATTTAAAAAATGAAAACAACAACAAAAATCCAGTGAGGTTATGTGATGCTGTTTTCAGAAAAGCAACATAAAACTTAGGATTTTATACAGCAGTGGAAGTGGCAACGACTCATTTGTTCAGTGTCAAATTTGCAGTTGATTTTCTTTTAAAACTTTAAGCATAAGTTGCTCTTAGGAACTTTAAAGAAAACTTCATTTTATTTATTATCATATTCATCTTAAAATCATGTTACATTTTAGCATGCAGCTTTTATCCACCTAGTCACCTCAGATAACTCTGGGGGTTCAAAGTTATTTTGGTTTCTGTACCAGCTGTAACACTGTGTAACAAAACACATCATCTCTAAAACAAAATTATCTAAAAATTGTTACTCCCTCAAATGGGCATTTTTTTTTTTGGCTGACTAATTACTGGCCAAGAGAATGGCTGTGAGCAAATTCTCAGTGTTTTCTGCATGTCATTTGTAACTGACATTTGTAACACAGGAGTTACTGTCACTTAGCAAGGTGTTGAACACCTGCTTGCTGGAGGTCTTAGCAGACAGCTGAACCACAGCAGTGAAAAGAGGGCATGGCCTGGTTGATGCTGAAATAAGGGACAGCGGGATATTTCTGTCAGAAAATGTAGTGTTGAGCTTATAAGAAGGAAGTAGAGCTTAACAGAAATTGGAGAATTATTCAAAGCATGAAGTGCTGTGAATAAAGACGTGAAGTCAAGGATATAGGGAGAATATGCAGGCAGCAAGAACTAAATATGAAAGATATAAGGTGCAGACAATCATTCAAGAAATTTCAGGTTTAGACAAAATAGATGAAACCACAATGAGGGAGGATTTTGGCAAAAGGCTTCAAAGACAGCATTGATCTAACACCAACAACAATATTACAACACGGTGTTGTTTTGAAAGAAAGAACGGTGGGGAAGAAGAGACCAATAGACAGTTTTTCAATGTAAGTTGTAAGCACAGCAAACAGTTGAAGAGTAATGGGAGTTGTTTTTTCACCTCACAGGAAGGATATGGTGATCTACCTTAGCAAGAGCAGGTCGAGTGACAAAGACAGAAGCATTACTGGAGAAGAAGACAACAGACATTAATTATGTACGAGAAATAATAAGCATTCTGGGGAGATGGAAACACCCCTCAAACATTAATTTGAAGAGGCAAGTAATTTTAGAAGGAAACAATTTCAAGATACAAATAACTATAAGGCCAAAATGGAAAGAGCAAAGCTTGGACCTCATGCACAGGAGGAAACGTGTTCAACCCTGGTAGGTGTAAGGGGAGCCCACCCCTCAAACCAGGTCTAGAGGTGCAGATCCCAGAAGGGGTTAAGCAGCAAGTCCTGAAACTGCCTGGGGCAGACAGTTCAGAGCCCAAGAACTTGCCTTTGGTGCAGACCTGGGTGGGGATAATGGCAGCTTTGTTTTCCGTATGATATACAAGGCCCTCCACAGAAAGTGGAAACTAGGGAAAAAATATAAGAGAGGCAGGGGCATGAAAGCAAGAGAGCATGGGAAAGGGAACAGCAGAGGAGAATATGTAGGCACTGGTGTAAAAATCTGGAGGGGATGTTACAGAAAGGAGAAAAATGGATCAAAATGTAAGGGAGTAGAATAAGTAAGAGGGGGGAGATCAGAAGAAACAACAGTTTTCAGTGGTAAAGCGTATTATTCCTGTAAATACTCTGAGAACTATAAGAGAAGTAAGAACACTCTGTGCTCTGGTGTTTGGGAGTGAGACGGAGATGAATAAAGGGAAAATTAATCACTTGAAAAACAAATGTTTTATTCAAAGCATAGAATTATAATAAATGGTTTAAATTAAACATTGTTTGCTAAGTATCTTGTGCATGCAAGACATGCACAAGCCTTCCTTATCTATAAATCATATTGTTAACCAATTCTTAACTTTTGGCTGTTAGATTCTGAGAGGTAATATTAAAAAGGGAATAGGAGACAAGTTATGTCTACCACGTTGGTGCCAATGCTCGGTTCAAAGCTTAGTTGCTGACATTATAAATTGCAAGCTGGCCAAATGGCAGCTCTGCCCAGCTTTTTGCTTTCTCCTTCCCCACCTCCCCATCTTTTTTAAGGTTAGCAATTGCATAGCAAATAGAAGCAGCAGAAGGATTTGTTTGCAGAGGCCACACATTCATACCACCTCATTACTTTCCACTCTTTCTGAGAATGTTCACTAGGTGCTGCAGAAGGTCAATATCTTCTAAGAATAATTCAATAATATTCTGGGCCCTCTGCTAATTGTTCTATACACATAGATATCCAACAACAAAGCAGTTTGTTAGGGACTGCTTTTTATTTTACCTTAGGAACTATGGTGAATTTTGGAGAGAATATTGATTATTTTTTTTCATGCAGAAATCCAACTTATAAAATCCCTTATTTGGGGGGAACAAGAAGTATAGATTCAAAATCCATTTATTCTTACTACACTGGTGTTACCCCATATTTCAAATTGTTGTGCTAAAATCCAGCTTCTGAGGTTCATGTTTTTTAATGCTAAGCTTTAACGTCTTTTCAATGGGGTCAAGAGTAAAGCAAGAGAAAATTAAATAGTTATCTTCAAAGCGCACCTTGCATAGAGCCAATATGTGATCTGAAACCTGCTTTGGGGAAGCTGATGAGTAAAAGTAACATCAGCTGCTTAGTATCCATTTCTTATAGAAAAGTCATTGAATTATATAAGGAAATATATGTGAATAAATAATATTATGCTAGCATTTGGTACATGGACAAATGGTGCCGTAAGTGGGTATTCACAACATTGTTGTCTGACCTGAAATCATATCATTATACATGGCCCCATATATTGGATCATATGCCTAACTAGAAGCATGTGAATAGCTCTGTAGAATGTAGGACCTAAGGAACCAAATAAACCTTAGATTATATATTATGCAAAAATATTTTCAAATAATTGTTTGTTCCAGCTCTCCATCTTTGTTAGCAGAGACACACTGTTAAGTGCAGGCAGGCTAGATTCAGAGACCAAGAGAAAGGGAATGCTGTGAGAGAAAAATGCTTTTCCTCTTTTATGTCCCAACCATAATATAGCAATTAGTGAGGTTATAATATAATTCTTTGAAATAAGATTTTTACCTTTTCTCTGGAGTCAGCTAAGTTCATTCAGATGAATCTTTCATTTCAAGCATGCCTTTAATACGCTTGAATATTTTTGGCTGAGATCCTTGTTGTTCTGTTCACTCTTGCATCAAAATAAATCCTAGGACACATCTGTCTGCATACATCAGAAGTCTTCATCACCTACAACCCCCATGTCTATTCTATTAAAAAATTAAACAGATGCAAATGGTAAATGATATTCAGATTATTAGCATACCTAACAGGGACAGTAGCACAAAATAAGCAGCACTAAGGTTTCTTTTTTCACATCACAAACCCATATAGACATCTGATCATCATTCTAATCAGTTATCATAACTGAGGTTCTTTGTCATTTTAGGGCACAAATAAACTCTGTTGGTTACAAGGTGAAAGATTTTTGCCTTTCTTAGTCCAGGATCATGAAACTTCTGGAACCAGCTTTAGAAGGCTGCAAATGGTTGTGTCATATAAAAGAAATTGGCAAGAAATATTTTTCTTTTTTTCCTTTGGATGTAAGAATAATGGAGGATGGAAAATAAGGTTTGAAAATTTAAAGAATTTTAAGGCTTAGTGTAGATAGGAAAAGGTCCTTATGTGAAAGATACTTCCTATTTTGCTGGTGTGGTAGAGACAGACATCACTGACAAGAAGATGATTCTTACTCAGCTGAAGACTGGCAAGGTACTACTGCATTTGTGTGGGTGACCAAGAAAAGAGAAAACAAATCTGTTATTGACAGAGGAAATACTGTGGGAAGAGAAAGATGCAAAAATAAGAAAAAGTGTCTGCGTGAGCTAATCTTATTAAGTATGCTGTTATCATCTGAGAAAGGGATTTTGTCGTTTTAAAGGAAGCTTGCACTAATTAAGGCACATTAATGTGCACTGAAAATGATGGTGTGTTCTCAGAAGGAAAGAAAGACAAGTCTGATGAGCAATGTTAAATGAGGCTCATGAGTGCAAGAAACTTCTAACAGGTAGCTAGAAATTTAGGGGGAAATTGAAAAGACAGGGGTTTTTATCTTGTATGACTTCAGTTCCTTGACTTAGTCAGAAAAAGCTCAGAGACATTAAACAGAATTTCTTGGATGAGAAAGTGAAAGGAGCTTTACTGTTCCTGGACAAACTTCATGTTAATTACAAGAAAAACTTTAGGGACCGAAAAATCTATCAATGGTTTAGTGGAAAGGTTATGATGGAAAAAAAAAAAAAACCCATTCAAGAAGAGTTTTCAAGTCTGATTTTTCCAATCATTTAACTATTTCTTTTTGTTCTCTTTGCTTTTAATGATATATTAACACATGCAGTTTGGGAACTGTATAGTTTTCATATTTATATTCAATTTATATAAGTGAAATTATTACATAAATATAATATACTTTGAAACCTGAAAAAAAACCCCAAGGGTAAGGGTAACTTCTAGATGGGTAGTTCGAACCAGAATTCTTCATCTTCATTTGTTATGACAACAAGCTTTGATCATATCCTGTCTATATGTAAACTTTGTATAATGACTTTGTATTTAACAACATTCAAACAGTGCAAGTATCAGATGCTCAATACACCTGCTTCATAATCTTTTGTTTTAATTCATGTCTACTACCATAAGTTATTCTGTTTAAAGTACATTCTGATGTCAGACATTGTGTACTAAACAATTATTAAAGATCTGAAACTGGAAATAGCCACTAACCCATATGAATGCACATCATCAATGACTTAAAGCACCAATTGTCCAGACACTACAACAGAAACATTATTGAAAGGAATGACTGGTGGGAATATTGATGAGAAAAGAGATTCCTTCAGTCTTTTCCCTGTCTGAGTTGGCAGTATAATTATTCTTCCCCAATGTCTTGCTTTACATGTCAATATACACAAAAAGTGCCTTAATTTTAAAAGATGTTGCATTTACTGCCCTAATTTTGCATTCAAATCTTACTGGATTTGAAATCTCACATCTTCTGTTTCATGCTTCCTCTGTGGTCTGAGATAATTTCATTACTTGCATATAAAGGTAAGGATATTTTGCTGCTATTTAATGGACATATTTAATTAAACACAAGAATACTATATTTATTTTAGATCTCTGTAATAATAAAAATACGTAAACAACTATTAGTGTAGGTTTCTTATTTCTAGACATTGACCTCACTGCCCAGACTAAAGAAATGCTGTTAGCATAATTACATGGGCTGTTATTCAAAACTATAATAAAAAGAGCAAACAGATGTTTTAATACCCATTCTGCCTTACTACAAGAACGGACAACTTCAGGAATGGAAAAAGAATAGTAAATCTGTAAAATTCAAGTAATATTAAAAAAAAAAAAAATTAGAGTGTTACATTCATTCAGAAGGTAAATTGCACCAAAAGGATCTTTTCCTCAGAACATCTTTTAATCAGTTTGAGGTAGATACTTATATCAGCTATCCTGTGAAAATTAATTTGCTAACATTTTAAAGTGATTAATATTTAACATGGGATGCTCAATTTTTTTTACTGTTGCCAGTTAAGAGTTTATTTGATGTTCAGTATAGTTCTTCACAAACCATATTGGCAGTGGGGTTTTTTTGTAATAACATGCTTAGACACATGATATTCTGCCTTTATGAAACAAATATTTTGTCATTCCTTATTAAAAACAGCACAAGTACATGAATTTTTAAAAGCAGACAAACACTAAAATCCTGAAACAATCTTAATGTGCCTTTTTTTTTTTTCTCTCTCACTTTCTTCAGGGTAAAGAGAGTAGTCATGTAGTCTAGCTGGAGCTACCACCACTACACCCAGCAGCTGAGTCACACCTAAGGATTTGAATCACAGCCCTCAAGACAGAATTACGGTGAGTTGATTTTTGCTTAATAAGAAATTCTATAGAATATGTGGAGGACAGAAGAGAATCTATTAATTAAGAAGACTGTAGAAATAACAGAAGTCACAATAAAAAGAGGAAAAGAACCTGCACCATCTCTTTCACTAGAGGGTAATAGAGTTAGGGAAATAATGTAAGAGTGAGTAATATTGAGCACTCTTTTCAAATAGTCTTGCATATCATGACAACATACTTACTACCTTTCTGTTGCAATAATACAATAAAAAACAATGTTGCCTGACTTCTTGTTCCAACTACTTGCACCGAGTTGTCTTTTATTGCTTCCTTACGGTAATGATTGTTATGACATTTTAAAGCAAACAAACAAACGAAAAACCCCATACACACTAAAGGGAAATTCATTAACTCCTTATAGTGGAAGGTTTTAATTCAAAAAAGGTAGCAAAACAAAATCAAGGTTTATTTCACATCTCTGCCAGAGCCAGAGTAGATTTAGCTGTTAAAATTTTAGTCCATTAAGTCTGGAAAAATGATGAGTGAATCAATAAACACTGATTGCCAATCCATCAGTGCGGACTGCCCAGAATATCTGAAGAGAGACGACACAGGCATTTTTCTCAATGGCTTTTCTTCAGTCTTAAAATGAATTAGCCAAGGAAAATGTCTGCCCAGAGTGCTGAGATTTTTAAAGAAGAGTCCAAAAAAAAAATCTATTTTCTAGTTCTGCAGTTTTGTATTATTGTCCATCCATGTGCTAGCTAGAATTTCATGCTGCCAAATTATGATCAAAGTCATAATTGTTTAACCTTCCTCACAGGATAAGTATTTCACAAGATGTCATCTTTTTCATTCATCTATCCTTTGTACTTAAATTGTGTGTTCTACAAAAAAAGAAAGAAAGAAAGAAAAAACCAAATCTCCGGAAAACTCACTGCAGCTATTTAAGCTAAATATTTCCTCAACTAAGTCACAGCAGCTTATGGCATTTTTCACCTGCAGACCCCAATATTGTTTCAAGCAAACTCTAATGCTATTGCCATGGTGGGTCTTTGTGGGTAGAAATTGCAACTAGTGTGAGAGCTGCTCCTCCGTTCCCTCTGCTTTTTCCTACTCTTAATTTACTCAGGGGGACCCAGCAAGGAACTAAACAGCAAACCAGAAAAAAACACCTGATCAGAGTGCAGTTTGAGCGGGTCCTGGCAGAGGCTGTGAAGTTATTGAAGTATTGTGTGGGGGCACGTGTTTCCCTGCAGAGAACACCCAAGGAGGACTTCTGCCTGGGAGACTCTGCCACTTCTCTTCCCAGGTAGCCACTGGGCAGAGCTTCCCTTTTTCCTTTTCCTTTGTGTGGCTTTTTTTCCCACCAAAAAGATTAATTTTCACCATTAGGTCTGTATGTGTAATCAGCCATGAACCTTCCAATAAGTCTTTGTGCACATAAGATGAATAAGAACATGATGTGATCACTCTAAAAACCCATCTTGACATCCCCTAGGATTACTATAGCTACAGTAAAATGTGCGCTGCAAGTGGTATCTTGATGTTGAACTAGATTTTTATATTCAGATGTACTCTGAGGATACCAATTTTTCCTCTACGAGTTATATTACATCTCTGTTATTTTAACCATCATTTTGTACTTGTAATGTAACTACTATGATTAACAGCTAGAAATGCAACAAGTAAAGTGTCTGCACAATGTGAAAATACATTTGCGCACAATCCCGTATATCATGTAGAACTGCAGATTTCAGGGTCACCAAGCATGTGTTTCTCTTACTCTTCACTGCTACTTTCTTCCTGAGTCTAAACAAGAATCAAAGCCATATTTTTAATACAAACAATTCTGAGGAACAGCATTAAATAAAAATCATGTGCTGCTTTATCAAAGTGTAGAGACTTAAGTGAACTATATAAACTTGAATATTATTTATTATACACTTTTTTAAAATATACTGACTGTCTACTTTCTCACTTAAGTGATGAAAGCACACAGGTGCAATTAGAAAAAGATTCAATTGGAAGTAGGTGTAGTTGTATGCCCTCAGCAGCCAGTTATTCTTAAAAAGAAAATATAAGCCAAACCGTTGTTATTCTTACATTTTTTTATTACTTGCTGTTAAATAATTGTGTACAGTCAAATATTTTGAAACCAAAATTTGAATGTTATACTACTACTAGAAAAGAATGTTAAAGATAACTCCGATGATTTTTTTCCAAGCAATATGCTTGATTTAATGGTGGCTCTGGGCAAGAGCTTGTATAGTTTCCATCACAAGGAGACTGTAATGTATCTTAGTTGCAAAACAGGAATTATTTCTTCAGGAAAATACATCCAGCATGTAACAAAGGAGGTCATAGTTGGAGAGAAAAAAAAAAAAAAGGCAGAACAATCACAGGA
>NW_010266309.1:72542-114456 GCF_000690775.1 Eurypyga helias
TTGTTTTCATCAAATAGATTACCTCGAGCCACACAGAAAGCAGTGCTGCAGACTTAAAGTGTGATGTTAGCAACAGTATTTGGTGAGTATGAGTAAAAATGTAAACACAGTTAAATTTTACTTCAGCAGACTCCAGCGTTTTATAGTGCTGTCTAGAGCTTCTGGGAGCACATATACAGAAGTTACTAACTACTTTATCACAGCCCCCTACAGTCAGTTGAGCTTCACAAAAAAACCCCAAGAAACTTTGAATAATGCTTGTGAATTCCACTGGATACACAGGAGCATGAGGTTCCTATTACAGGCATCTCAATTAGTCCTAAAGCTGAAATATGTGGTTTACCTTTCCCAGTTTCATTAATTAACATTAATTTTTTTTGAGAGAGAAGGTGCTACTGATACAAGTCAGCACAAAGAAATAATCTTGTTTGTTCCAATGCATGAGTAACCAGGGATGCTCAGAAACCTTCTACCCACATTTTTTTCACTCATCTCTATTTGTTGCCAAATCAAATTCTCTGGATGAAACATCCAAATTCATCTAATAACTTTATGTATTGTTATTGTAGTGTTATTATCGTATGACTCAATTTCACCCCTAATCTCTGCAGTTAAGTGTTAGGAGGCCTTTCAGGTATTGCTCTCTGAATCATTATAGAGCAACTGAGTTTCCCCTGAAGTCTTTAGTCAAAGAAACTTTGACAAGGCCACATAGGAGCTTCATAGGCACTGTGTGTGAAGAATATTTTTCCATTATTGGTGTGTTGGATCAGAGCCTTAGATCTCTTTAGATGTGTTTTGCTATTGCAGCCCAGCTTTTTATGACTGTTGCTTGGAGAATTTGCCAACAGGGCGGACAAGTAAGGATACCAACATGAAACATATGAAGGAATGCTGAATTTAGTGATTTCTACTTTAATTCCATGTATAAACTGGCATTTCTTTAGTAGGACAATCATAATGTCTGTCCCATCATCTCGCAGACCAGGAATACTTACCACCTGTGGCCCACAACATACACTCAATTAGGAAACTGCATGAGATTTAGCAGTGTCAGAACTATGGCCGGGCATGTTGCACTGCCTGCTGTGCACTTGTTTTTGACTCCTGCAGTGAGGGGGGAAGACCTGGGTCTTTTCAAGATGCCATATATTAACTGACTAGATGTCCCCTCTAATGGGACCAACAAATGTAGTGATTGCAAGAGGGGCTTTGTGCAGTTGCTGTGGAAGGTTCACTCATGAAAACCACTGAACAGAAATCTGAGGAAACCTACCTAGCATATGAGTACTGGCAAATGTTTTCTGTATGCCTGTGGCGTGCTGCATCTTCCACAGTGCCTGTGTTCTCATCGTGAGCAAGCCTGGGAAACCGGTGTCCAACACAGTACAACAAGTTTAGTGTCTCAGGGTGGCAAAGGAAACGGGAGATGCGGCACATGATCGCCGTCCATGCCACACAGGGAGATTTTGAATTATCAGCTGCTATGTCACATGCCATTCTGCTGATCTTGAAATATGGCCAAGCACATTGTACCAATACACTTCAGAGCTTTAAAGTGCCTGCTGATTGTATTTTTGATGCTCCTACGGAGAGGGAACTGCTAATCCGTATGGGGTGTATTGTGCCTGCTTAATTTTATAGACCACATTGAAGAGAGGCTTATGTCCTTGCTGAATAAAATTTCAATTTAAATGCTTGTTAGGCTAGAAACGTGGAGTCGCATTTAAGTGGCCTGTATCGATTGAAAGTGCTTATTAGTTTAATATGGTACGGTGTTTTGACAAAACTGTAGCTTTCTGCTTCCTTTCAAACAAATGGAAAGAGAAGTCACTACTAACACAGAAGCATTCTCAACTTTTCTTTTCCCAATAGATGGATGTACGAAAAGCTCATTTATAACCTCTGAAATTAGATTTTCTTTTTAAACTATCCACAAAAGTGGAACCTAAAAAAAAAAAAATTAAAAAGTGGAGGATGACAGAAAGACATTACTTGTTTCTTCTTTATGTAGTGCTTGATCTATCTGTGTCCCAAGGAAATACTAATGATTTTGAACAGAGAAAACAGTAGTGCACCAAAAGAATGAGAGAATGGGAGTCTGCAATATCCCTTAAATGCATTTAAGCATTTCTAAAGTGTTATGTGCAACACGTAAGACAAAGAAATTAATTCCTCTGTCTGTATAAAGGTTTTTCAAACCTGCTGACTATTATTAGTGTGGTATTCAAGTAAAAATTGCCTTGCCAACTTACTAAGCAGCTAATTATTCTGCAAATAGCACCTGCCAAAGTGGGGAAAGGGAAAAAGCCAAACATAAAAAAACCCGAAGTGAATTACCGCTTGATTGCTATGACTTCCTTTGGTTTCATTCTCAAGCACTTCTGCTGAAGAGGAAAGACAAAATCTGAACATTGCCACTGGTTTATCTTTGGAAAAACTGCAATACTCAGGATCTTCGCTGAAAAAAATACGGTCTGTTGTTAACTGTTCCCAAGGGAAGGAACCACTCCCTTGAAGTCATGATCTCTGCCCTTACCAGTGCTCAGTAACCCCTTCATCATGATGTCATAGCAGAACCTTTATATTTAAGTCTTTGAGGTATATACAAGGAAAAGAGACTTCTTGCTGCCTCAGTGGTTTGGTTAATAGGGATTATCAGAGCATTTATAATGGTAAACTCTGCTTCAAAACAAAGTTTCAATAGAGATATTGACATGACTAATGTTTGTTCTATTTTTACACCAGCTTTGCCTGCTGGCTCCAAATAAATTACACATTCACACCTGAAGATGCCCTGATCTTTTCTTCATCTCTTATTCACACTTCAAATAGACAACTCTTTTCAACTATTGAATAACAATACCCACTAAGGTGTTATGCAGACTGTACTAAACTTCAGCTTGTTGTATTACAAAACTTGCGGTTTCATATACTGGGTTGGACTTCTGTTGAAAAGGACTTGAAAAATCCACTAAAAAACATGGAGTTCTTTGGGATAGCATAGTTATGTTTTCATTCTTGGAAATAAAGGAGCAGATTTTCTCCAGATTCTCAGTGTCATCTATACAGCATCTGTGGATGAATGTGATTCTATGTTATAGTATCTGCCATTTCACAACTATATATTTGTACTTGACAGATGACATTTCAGGCTTTTATAAACCTGTTATAATCCAAATGAAATACCCATGTGTAGCTGGAAAGTAGTCAAACTCTGATTAGGTAACAAGTAATAAATGTATATTCTCTATTCTGAGGTGTAATCTAGGGCTCCTGCATGGCATCATGGTCCCAAGTGAAAAAGCATACTTATGCCATTGCTGGCCATGTGGATAAATGTGAAGAATTTTGTGGGGTTTAAGTCTACAAGCAATAGTTACAGGGAAGAGGGAATATAGCACTTATAATTCTACAGGAATTTCCCCCAAAGGAGCCCAAATTATATGTGTGTTGACTAAAGCATAGTTTATATAGTGCTTCCTGCTGTCATTTATTCTGCTGATTAATTATCCTCATTATTAGAAAACCATGCATTTTTTCTTGTGTGTAGTTGTCTGGCTTTCAGCTCTTAACTGACGCTTCGTCTTACATCTTCCTCTGTTATATTAAATAGTCCGTTCATACCCTGCAAAATTAACTCTGAAGGAAAGTGTTTATATATCATAATCAAGCTAACTTTCAATCTCTGTTTTGATAAACTACACAGAATGACTCACTAAACCTCTTCTGTTATTTTTTAGTATGTTCTCAGCATATTTTCCTAATTTTTAACTCTTTCTTCCACAGATTTTAATTTAGACAAACTGGCAGGCAAGTAGGTCAAGTATTCATTGTACTTGCCTGTTTGCAGAGATAACCATTAACCTCTCTAATTGACTTAGTCAGATGTTCAAGGCACTTTAGGGTGAAGATCACTTTAAAATGAAATTACACTAAATATCTTCCCCAATACATTTATCAGTAAGTACAGTCCCAACATTGCTTTTTTCTTTTTAAACTGTGTCCAACATTTTCTTGTTCTTCTTGAGGTCTCTTGCTAGCTGCACCTCATTTTGTCCTTTTAGCTATCTGATTTTGGCCAGCATGCCTGATCTATACCTTTGTACTCAACTTCAGCAATCTGATTTAATTTAAACTTCCAGTCCAGTCCCTTCTTGTGATAGAGGGTAACAAAAAGTTACTGATTAAACCCAGCTGATTTATTATTACTCTGCCTTTCTTCCCCCCAGAATAGTATCGTTTACACTTTTATTCTAAATACTGCATCTCTAAGGAGGTGCCAGGTTTCTTAAGCCTTTTTTTTTTTTTTTTGATCAGTATCCCGGAAGAGTTCACCTACAAAACCTCTGATTTATGTAGTCTGCTTTTTGAAGCCTGCTATTTGTACTCCACCAGCTTCTCTAGCCAAATCTTCCCTGCAGCTGTATTTTATCCAAACATGTCAAAACTTTCAGACCAGTTTTGGTTTTGTCAGATTACATGCAGATGCTATAAAGAAGCAATAACCATTGAGTAAATGCAATAATCATGCAGGGAATAATGACTCCCTAAAGGTGGCAGCTTATTTGTCAAAGTATTTTGTGATATTTTTTATTTCATCTCGTGAGGAAATAAACAGGAGAGGAAAACTTGCCCCAAAGGAAAAACTGTGTGTCATTGCAGCAGAGTTGCAGCATTTAAAAAGTGAATGCAGTAGTAGACATGGCTAAAACCACATGAACTGAACTAAATGGGAATCTTATACCAAAAGAAACAAAACTTATTTAAAGCAAAGTAAAATGATTTAAAAAAAAAAAACTGAAGAATATCCTGTCTCATCTAATGACCTTTCATGATCCATCCATGAAGAAAACCTCTTCAAGAGAAAAATCTTGTCATGTGTTGTTTTAGTAAAAATTACTTAGACATATCTTGCTTGATGATGATATGTCCTAGAACAGATTTGACCTGTACCACTTGACAATTAAAGGGATTCCACAGAAACAGAAAGAGTGGTTACCTTATGTAATATCTTGAACCTTTCATTCTTATTATCAGACTGTTAAAATTTGAGAATAACTGCTAAACATCTACTGACTTCTATTTCCCTGATTACTGCCTTATGCACACACACAAAACCTCAGCACAATTTACTACAATTTGCAACAGTTACCAAGAAGAACTTTCAAAAATGTATTCAATGTTTGAAAATCTAGTCCCTCAGTCATTTGTAAGAAGTTTGATGCTATCATACTTAGTTTCCATTTTCCAAGGCTAATATTGATAAAAAACCTTTAATTTCCCCATCTAAGTTTATTTGCCTTTAAGATGCTTTAGTAACAGGAAGGTATTTGTGAAGTTATAAACGTATGCAGAAGGTAAGGAGCTATTTCCAAGATAAAAGACAAAAGGAAATTACAAGTGTGAGCCAGACAGTAACATGGGACTGACTGGTACCCAATTCCAGTGCATTTCTACCACAATAACACTGTGTTTTAGGCTATTTCCTTTTGAAGTAACAAGCTTCATGAGCCTGTAGGATGAGTGAACTTAAGTCACACTCCCAGCTTTGGGATGGAGGTGTTATTAACAGCAAAGACAATTCTATAACAATTTGTAGTTTATAGAGAGCCATTTCCAAGTGCTGCCTACATTCCTAGAATCAGATAGTAGGTTAGATTATCAGTGTAACACTTGCAGATATCTTAGAAAAGGTTTGCTCTATCTGTGCTGGAAAACAGAAACATTAATTCCTACTGGTCAAGATAAAGAGAAGAAATTCATTAAAGTATCATCAAAATTCTTGCTACCTTCAGGATTTTTTTGTGTTGCCCAGTCCATGCAAGAATTTTTTAAATCAGTCATTATGACCACTGGAAAAACAGACCAAAGGATTAAACTAAATGCAGGCTAAAATATAGTGAAAAAAATAATGAACTTTTGTTCAGAACTTGAAAAATAGTATATGTTTCATATTATTCTGAAAATTAACTTTACCACTTAATAATTTCTCAGTTGTTTTCCAACCTCTTCTGTTCTAAAAAGAAATAGAATAACAGAAAGATTTTATAGTAAAGGCCAGATAGGAATAAATTAATCATCACACAAAAAGAACCACTTAAAAGCCTTCCCTCAGAAATCTCCCTTGGAAAAAGTGTTATTGTCTCCTCTTTGTTGTTTCTGTATCATCCAGAACTAGAACTGTTCTTGGGGTAGGTGTATTTGTAATTAGAGGACAGTGTGAAGCATGTTCTGCAGCAGCCTTAGCAATGGAAGAGGAAACTGTTGGTATTCAGGAGCTGTGCTCATGCTTCTTAATCATGCCGTAATAACCATATTTAAAGAAAGATGTTAACCTGGAGAAACTGATTTGTACTTTGCTGATGCAGGCAAAAGGAAAATGAGTAATGTCAATGCAAACTTACTGTGCTCTTTATCTCAACCAATTAACCACTGACCTGGTACCTAGTCACTGAGGTGATACTGGGGCAGCACACAGGAGCGCAATGCATTGTCCTTGTATTTCACAGCATCTGGAACTTCTGAACTAGGTGTGTCGGGGGTACAACCCTGCCTAGACCTTCTGGAGACCACTCAGAAGGTCTCCAGAACTTCCAGAATCCTCCTTGAACTGCTGACACTACCGGGATCCACAGCAAGTTGAGTTCCTGCTGGTTAAAGTGTTTGGGATGAAGGCAAATGTTCAGACCCCTGGCTGGGCCATGCTAACAGACCAAGACACATGAAACTCCTGGACACAAGATGAGAAACTGCTGGCTGTTTGTGATTACACTGTCATAAGCTTCATCCCCTTGAGAGATGGCTGGATTTCACCAGACGGAATGGCTGGGGATACTGGTATCTCATGTCAGGGCTGGTTCCAGGCCTGATGGCACCTTCCCAACTACTTCTTAACACAGAGAAGAGCTTCCTTCTCCCTGCCACAGAGAGGCTAGTATCAGCACCTCTGCTACTACGGGGTTTGCAAGACAGGGGGATTTGAGTTTTACTCTGATGTGCCTTATGGCAATACCCTGACTAGCGGGTGGTCACAGAAGGGTATAAAGACACATGTGCTTTTTGTCCAATGGTGTTTCATGAGAGTTTCAATATTTTGTCCAGTGGTGTTTCAATATTTCAAGAGAGGTTCCAGGGTAGCAAGCTCTGCACACTCTAGTCTCAGGGCAAGATAAGGCGCTTCATCCTCCTCAGCATTTTCTAATGGAGTCCCTGCCACAAGGGCTGCCACTTTTACCCATCTTGGTCTCCCATCTTGTTTCACATAGCTGTGAATCACAAAAGGTTGCAGTGTTAAAAATTTGGGCACTGTAATTCTTCGGTGATTGCAGGGTTGGAGCATCAGCTGTGACAAGATGTGTTTGTGGAGTTGATAAAACTATGCTCTAAGTTGCATAGACTTTCTTAAGCCAGCTTTGCATTAGCTGAGCTAAGTACCCTTGTACTGTGGCCTTGGGAAGACATCTCAAAAGCTTGACTGGTTTTACAATTCAAAGTCTAACTCTTGTCAGCTGCAGCCATATTAAAATCTCTCTGATTTTAAAACCAGATATATGTTTGTATGGATTCCCACCACATTTTTAGATCACACAAATACTTTTTTAAAAAGGTGCAAATTTCCTACTTTGTTCTGGTAGGGCATCAGTTTACCTCTAGCTGTGTTGGATGTGGATGTTTCTTACACTGAATGCCTTCTGCTTAGGATTTTGGATTTATACTTTATATTACTGGAATTCAATTATGTATGCTAACATTATTTCATCATGCAGCTATTGATTCGTCTTTTATAATAAGAAATGTAAAGGTTTTATATATTGGTAGATAAATACAGAGCTGGAGGAAGCCAACACTATTACAGAGGTATTAAAATGATGCCTGGACAAAGCATGCATAGATTAGAAACACAATAATTGTATCTTCTTAGAATTCTACCCATCTGTTCCTAATTATTTGTTTTAACATTTTTGGCAATTACAAAGTCCTAACAGGAATAATAACTCTTAATCTGTATTTTCTTAGAAGCCTGAAGATAAAAGCTGATGGATAAAAATGTAGGTAATCAAAAAACTTAGATTAAATTATCCAAGTTCAAAACCTGTAGAAATGTAGCACATCTTTTAAGTAAGCAGTAAAAACTGAAGTTAAAAAGGGCATTAAATTGTTGAAATCGCATAGCATTGTAAAATTCATTGCTAA
The DNA here is from genome assembly GCF_000690775.1 of Eurypyga helias. Classification (NCBI taxonomy): domain Eukaryota; kingdom Metazoa; phylum Chordata; class Aves; order Eurypygiformes; family Eurypygidae; genus Eurypyga; species Eurypyga helias. Next base: position 80,739 of record NW_010266309.1, read on the forward strand.
ATTGCTGCTTGCAGGCCAATGGAGACACAGTTCATTGCTTTCAGGTTAAAGCACCTGCAAGTTTTATTTCACTTTATTTCAACAGGACCCAGAAACTAGGTATTCATCTGACTAAGCCCTCGGAAGACTTAATTTCAGATCACACCTATACACCAAAATCGTCAGTCTCCATACAAAGCATAATGATAGCCCCTGCTGTTCCCTTCAACATAAGTGTGTGTAAGCACCAGCCAGCACTGATCCTTTCATGTCATAGCCCAAAGTTTAAAGCTTTTGAGCAGGATGCAGAAGATTTCATTCAATTCTCCCAACTCTTAGAGGAACACACAAGGGATCAAGGGGAAGTGAATAAACTATTATTTCTTTTACTGAAGCTATATTCCTGAACAAAAAATAATGTCAGATTGAGCCAGAAAGAGAGCAGGCCACTACGATGCTATTGGTTCAAGCACTAGTCTAGGATTTTTGTCTTATTATCCCTACCACAAGGATATTTTCTGGAATGAATGTGGAAAACATCCTGGGATAAAATACAAAAACTAGGCTAAATGCCTTGTTTAAAATTATCGTACTATCCATTAAGATTATCCTTATATTCTTAATGGCATTAGAACAATCAAGATAAAAATATCACCAAGGGGAAAAAACATTTCTTTAATGTTGATCCTCCAAACAGTTGTGAAAAAATACCAAATACTTCTACTTGTAATGTTGATTTTATAAAACTATTAGTTAGTCTTGCAAGCCTAGAAGTTTCAACTGTATTGCAAAATAAAATTGGAAAACAAACATGAAAAAAAGCTGGAGGTCTATTCTGCATGGTTACTTTGAAAATGTTTTCTCCGCTTGTATCACACCCAGTGCTTTAGAACTGCATGATTAATATTGAAATCAATTCCTCATGTTGGCTCAAGCTGCTCAAAGAAATATTGATTTTTTTCATACACAATTTAGTTGGAGGAAAGGAAGAAAAGCTCACCTAAAAAAAAATAAAATCTCTGTTAATATAACCTCCTTCACCACAGGCTATCAGCTGTTCCCAAAACCAACATCTTTCCTAGCTCTGTCAAGCAATTTTCATTTTATGCTTCTCAAAAGCTGCAGTATTAGATACTTTCTTTGCTGATTGCATCAAATGTATATGCATGTAAAAGAACAAATCTAAATAGCACCCCAAATAATGAACTCAACGCCCCAGCAAATTTAAGTCCTGGATACTTAATAGTGTTAGAAGAATTTTATTTTACTGATCACTTGTAATTATATAGCAATGATCCTGGGATTTCTGAATTTGACAGCTCCCTTCTGCTCTGTCTGTTCTGTTTTCTGTAATCTGTCACAGAAATACAAAATTAGAATTGTAAATGAAGGTGTTACATAAAAGCCACAGGATTGGAAATCGTACTTCACAAAAGGTGAGTTCATTTTGCAGAGTTATTTTCTTCACAATAGTGCAGTGGCAAACTGTACACATGGATAGTCCTACAACCTCTCAAATGCATTCTTCATTTCAGTGATTACTACTTTTCATAGTGTCTTCTCACATTATATATTTGCCCTTTAATAAGCCCTGCTTCCTCACATTGTAACTCTCCCTCCCTTCCTTCCCACTCGCTTTTCTTCCTATGAGGTTTTTAGGGGATTGTTTTTAATTTCTTTCTTTCTCTTTCTCTCTTTCTTTCTTTCTCTCTGTCTCTCTGTCTGTCTTTTTATCCTACATGTCTAATTGGTTGTTCCTTTGCTTGCATCTCAGTTAAACCATTCCTCAATTCAGTTTATATTGTGCAGGGGACATTGTGGGTTCACCTGTAAAGGCATGGATGAATAGGGAAGCTGTAAGCAATCCAGGAGGCTCTTGAAATGCATCAAGGGTAATATCTTAATCCAGGTGAGGGACAGCCTAACTGTATGACCATTAGGTACCACACATCTATTTCTCTCCAACTTCGAAGTTAGCTCTGATAATTCTCTAGCACAAAGGTTCTAACAGATGAATTATTGCAACACATTGCCTCCTCAGAACTTTATAAACTGCATATTTTTAGAGCTCATCCTATCAATGTATGACAATTTTTAATGATCATATGTTTGGTACCATTTCATGTTAAGATATGTAAATATATTGCTAGTGAACATTTTATGAGTTTCACATCTTCTGACACTGTACACTCAGCTTTTCACATTTGGGGAGTTTGCTTTCTCATCTAGAATCTTAAATGATCTAAACCAAAAATTGGAATCCCCCAAATACGACAGAGATAACTGGAAAAAGGGTCACATTGAAAAAACAGGTTGTCATATACAATTACTATGGCATTCCCAAATGGTATTGTAACTTCCAAAGCCATTAACATCATGCTTATAATCATACACAATAATAGAAATACAGTTACAATCTTTAATCAATAAAAAGACTGAAAATGACTGATTAGGAAAAGATACAAGCAAAGTTTATATGTTTGGTTATTTTGAAAGAAATTTACTTTCTGCATTCCAGTGGCAGCTTTGAGTCAGGCATGCTGGAGACCTTTTATTTGATTTAGTCAAAACACCCAGCCTGAGGAGACATCTGGAGAAAACCGGGGGAAATGTATGAGGCAGTGAGTAAGTTTGCTCTGACTGAGCACCTTCCTCCAGCTACAGGAGGACGTCTGGCCGGGGGCACCAAACAACCCAGCAGGAGAGTGTACCTTTTGCAGAAGAAAGGAAAGTGTTTCAATGAGCTCAGAGCTATGTAGATAACTGCTGCTTGTACACCACTGTCTGCACCCAAACTAGTGTCCTGTTTACGAACAACAAAAGGTGTGTAAGGGACAAATAATCATCCCTGAATCCTTCCTCCTCTTCTGTCTGCTTTCCTCCTGTGGAAAAGTGAAACTCTTTGTCGGCGTTCCCCTCTGTAGCTGCAGTCACAGACCTAGCAAGGGAGTTAGGATTGCGCTGCAGGGGAGCTCACACCAAAGCCAAACTTTGTACAATGAACTGGTTTCTGTTTTGAGACACTTAGTGGACATACATAGGTACTGAAAAAAAATTTCCATGCTGTCCCTATGATAAAGACATTCAGGAGATAGCTCTAGTTTATCCAGCAGAAGAATGTCTCCCCTTTCTCCAGAAGCAAATGTTAGTAATCCCAGCTCAGTTGTGGCTGTGCTGATTGACAGAGAGGGTCTGGAGAAGGGAGCTAGGAGGCCCTACAGCAAAGGTCCCTGTGTAGTTAGCCTAGCCTGTCATAGAATCATAGAATTGTTTGGGTTGGAAAGGACCTTTAAAAGTCATCTACTCCACTCCCCCTGCATTGAGCAGGGACATCTTGAACCAGATCAGGTTGCTCAGAGCACATCCAACCTGACCTGGAATGTCTCAAGGGATGGTACATCTCCCACTTCTCTGGGCAACCTGTTCCAGTGCTTCACCACCCTTATTGTAAACAATTTCTTCCTTATAGCTAGTCTAAACCTCTTTTAGTTTCAAAACAATACCATGTGTCCTATTGCAACAGGCCCTTGTAAAAAGTCCCCCCACAGATTCCTTGCAGACCCATTTCAGGTACTGGAAGGCTGCAATAAGGTCTCCCCGGATCCTCCTCTTCTCCAGGCTGACCAAGCCTCATTCTCCCAGCCTTTCTTCATAGCAGAGGTGCTCCAGCCCTCTGGTCATCTTCATGGCCTCCTCTGGACTCGCTCCAACAGGTCCATGTCCTTCTGATGTTGGGGACCCCAGATCTGGATGCACTACTGCAGGTTAGGCCAGGTGTTCCAGGCTCTTCAGGTTTTGGGAGGTAAATCCTATTAAATCTCTGCAATTGTGCAATCGGCAAGAGTAATCCTTATGAAACGATAACACATTCTTACAACACTGTTTGAGTCACAAGTGTCTGAGATAGATAAAGGCACTGCAATACATCTTACTGTTTGGAAAGAGCTGCAGTAGATGATGTCATTTCTTATCTTTCCATGCTTAGGCTACTTAGATAATCTTGTACTTTTTATAAGAGGTCCTTTAGTTTACTTTGCTCTGAACTCAGGGAACCTGGTGTAGGTGTTAAATAAGGAATATATCCTCCAAAGGCGATGGTTGTCAACTAAATATAAACATCTTATTCTCAGCCTCACTATCTGTGCACCATACTGATAGAGCTTTGAAAGCAATGTAAATTAATTATAATTAAACAAATTATGTTCATTTGCAGAATTAAATCCTTTGGATTGTAGGACTGACATGCATAAGGGACAATTTACGTTTTAAATGCTATGTTCTGAAGCCTTATCTGTGCATTAATTATTGAGATTGCTATAATACAAAACCTAACGTTGAGACATCAAATGGCTGAGAAAACAAGAAGTTCACTTCTTGGGTTATCATTTCTAAATATTAATTATACAGTTTTCATGACTGCAGATAGTAACTTGGGCCCTGTTTTGCTTTCATTGCTTAACTCCGCACTTCTTGTGTTTCTCTAGGGCAGCAAACCAGCTGACAATCTAGTAGGTATTTTCAGCTGAAAATTTACTTTGCTTAATGAGCAACTGTTACTTATAAAATCACCACTGACATATCTATTCTCTTTTGGGTCTTTGACTTGATACATGACATAAAACTATTCGTAATTAAATCAAGGAAAAATTCTACATTAGGAAAGAAAAAAGGTATCTCTGAAATCCAAACTACTTAGTACTTAGCAGTATGGTAACAGGGAGAATTTGTATGCATCTATCTGCCCCATGTAAACTAAACCTGTGCTCCCACCTGCACTGAATCTGCTTGAAGCTTATCAGCTGTAACATTGAGTGTGGTAGAGTCAGAGTTTGGGGTAAAGTATTTGTTAACCTCCAAGGGAGTAGATGCAATCTGTGGGTAAGTGAACATTTTCCTTCAGTTGAAAAAGATTTCCTGAGTAGCAATGATTTAGAGCTTAGTTTATGGTGAAACTCAAAATGATGGGGCATACAACTATGATTCGTTTACTTGTAGGAATTTCCTTCTATGTAGCACGTAATGTGAATTATAGAAAAGAAAGACTACAAGGTGCTAGAACTTCACTACAATCACTTATGTGAAAGTGCTTCATAATTACCATTATTTAATTCTAAGCCTTGTATACTCAATTTAATTTCTAGCTCTTTGTAATATAAATATAGGTGACTTTTCTCTGTAAAATAATAGCAATAATTATCTGGAATTAGTGTCTTCTGGTAGTTTGTGGTGCTGGTGGCACAATGCAAGTTGAATGTTTGGCTGGGGAGGGGGCGGGGTTCGCCCCACAGGTCTGACAAGTAGGTTCCTATCGTTTCAAAACCACAAGTTTAGACCAACTCTTTAGACTGGCACCAGATAGCTGTAAAGACAGAAAGTCAAAGCATGAGCATTTGTCAGTAAACAGAAAAGAAGTCAAATGGCACCTTTTTTACTCCAGTGAATTCAATTTAACCTGCTCATTTCTTGGAACTCGAAGCTAACGGTTGTTTTAATTTCAGTTGTAGAAATGCTCCCAGTAGAAATGCAAGCAAATGCTGACCGCTCAAATGAGCTTGAATGTCTTCGCAAAGTAGTTTGAAACAAAGATGTAATTCTGATATGTTCTTTCTTTGCTCTGTAAGGAATTAGTACATAAAGCCTGGTTGCTTGAAAAGAGAGTTCTAAACAACCAACGTGTTAGGGCTTTTTACATTTTAGGAGGGAAAAACTTATTGCCTTTCAAATACACAGAATTGCTTCTTCAAAGAAGAAGTAAAAATGCTTTCAGGTAAGGTAAGCCAAAACTATTTTTCAAAAGCTAATTATGTCTTATTTAATGTTTTGTTCTACTAATGAGCTTGTCTCTCCTCCTTGTTCTGCTCTGCATTCCAGAGTTCAGCAGTGTGCATGTTTGTAACTCTAGCTTCTTGGTTTAGATATAATTAGACTGAGAGAATGGGCTGGAAAGTCCTGCTGCTTTATGTATCCTTATTATGAATGTATAAGAAATTTAGAAGAGGGAAGATCTCAGTGGATTTTCCATAGAGCAAGTGTTTGCAACAAAATTAACTTTAATGAGTATGCTTGCTAAAGGTCCTTGAAAAATAGGGAGGCTGGAAATTGACAACTCCCACTGGGGCAGAGCCTCAGAAAATTTATGTGGGTGATGTGTACTGGGACCCCTGTTTACCCTGGGGTAGAAAATCTTGAGCTTTTGTAGCGGGTCAGACTGCTTTTTGAAGAAACAGCTTGCTTGATTTATTGTATTATCAGGTAAATAAAGCATATTCCAAAAACATACATTTTCTACACATCTCAAATGAAGGTGACTAAATCAGAAGCAGAAAGCTACAGAGGAAGCTGTACAACTACACTTCTTTCTCTAGAATATCAGTTCTGTCTCATCCTGTGGTAAAGATGTAGAGCTTTAATTTTCCTTGAAAGTCTTTCTCTTATTCTTGCCCTTCTTGGTTCAGTTTCTTCCTCACATTTTCCCATCTTGGAAGCCCTTTTCAGCTTAGGCAGTAGCCCTAGAGTATCTAGGTGTTAGCTTAATTCTTGAATAGATGTTTGAGGCAACTGTGGTTTTCCTTGATGTGCTCCAAAACTACTCCCCACCTTGTAAAATAAATATTTCATAGGATCCTAATCCTTTTGATCAATTTTTGCCTGAACACTGCCTAGTACTACTGTTGGTACAGTGGATGCAAACAGGCTTTTGAGGGTTTCCATAGATAGGAACCTTTTGGTTTAATCCCTACTATATTTTTTTATTCTTTTATATTAGAAAACAAGGGACTGACAGTTCATAGTATCCATTTTATAGATGATTTTGCCATAGCAACCATGTGGACTTTGCTTTTGATTATGATCTAGATTTTTCCGATTCTCTAAATACCCATTTCATATATGTGTCCTTGCAGACACACATTTCCCTAGCCTGAGACACTTTCTTCATAAGTACCTGATGTTGCTGCTTACACAATACCAGTGCTGTCATCCTGGCAAGCTGTTAAAGCTACCAAGCTTTTAAAAAACAACGACAACAAAAAGGTTAAAAAAACTGAGTCTCTTTGAGGGCAGATAAAATTTAGGTCCTCATCTCAAGTTCATCTCAACTGACTGACTAATTTTGAAATATATCTTGCTGTGCTGAGGAACGTTATCCTTCACATTGTAAAAAAATATTTGAACTGCGTGACTGTTTATATGTGACCAAGTATACCATAATCTACTGGTAATATTAAAGTCAGAGGGTAGAGAGGAATGTCTCCAAGTATTTAAATAAGGAGAGAAAAGTCTTATTCCTGTACGATATATGTTTCTGAATATCCCTCTTTACTCTTTTAGATTGTTTTATTTAGCATTAGTCACGAAGAATGGTTAATGTGTAAAAATAGTGACATGCTGTTATTGGAAATAAATTACATTGTGCATTTTTCTGTATCTATGTGAGTGACTGGGTTGCTACAAAGGGGACTGTGTTTATAAATTTCACTTCCCCTTACTTGAGAAACCATCATTTTTTATCTAAACTATAGCAAATGTTTAGTTTCAAACAGATTGCCTGAATAAAACTGTGCTTTTCAGGCCTTTGCAGTACTGTGACTTAAGAAAAACAATTAAGGAAAAAAAAATTTGGACTGTTGTTGAGAATTCCCTGGACTTGGCTGTGTTTCGTGCAGCAGCAGCAGCTCTCCTTGGGGCAGACCCATGTCTATGCACCCAAACCCAGCCCTTGCCTGCTGCAGAACAGACCCCAATCTGTACGGGAGAGCCTGAGGATCCGGTGTGATCCCAGAAACTTTCATGCATGTGTGCCAGAAAGGGGGAGAGAGGGAGACCTAGCACAAAGAATAGCAAAGGAGGAAGGCAGGGGGAGAAGGGAGCTTGCTCCATGCGCTGCTGAAGGCTGTCAGAAGCAGAGCGTACAAGCAGCACGCTGGCTGGTGTGCGAGTGAAGGGACAACGTTAATTGACTTTATTCATTGAATTGCTGAAGGACAGATATGACATCCGACTGCTGCTTCTATATATTCTTGCTTATTGGTAGTAAGGGTAAGTGTACTGGCTTTTCTTCTTGATCTGAACATTGCAAAGTAGACGATAAACTTCAGTAGTGGGTGGTTTGGGGTTTTTTAAATATGAGATCTCGGTGTTATTTTACAGTTCTTTATGGCAGTTATTCTTTGATAGAATCAAAGTGTAATGCAGTCTCTCAGGGTTACTAGTTACATGTAAGGATCAGATTGTTTTCCTTAATGCTTTGAGGGCTAATATTAATAGTTATAAACTGAAATTAAAGAATAAGAAACAGTTTAAACATTGCATAAATATTTGCTGTAAATATTTAATGAAGGTACATGTAGATCTTACTCATTTCAGGCACTGTGAAATCCACATTTTTAGACTCAGTTCGGTAGTTTGAAGTGGTATTGTGCTAGTGCTACTAGAATTGATGTCTACCGAAACGTAGCTTGTGTTCAGGTAGCAGGAATTGTTACCCCCTGCTTCAGCATGATAGGCAGTATAGCAGGGAAGATAGAGACTGAATTACATTTAAGTTTTCCTTCAGATGCAAATCACTTCAGTGTGGAGGGAGTTACACCTGACCTTTTGCTTGCTTTTGTAATGTTTTCTTAATTTCATTGAAGTACCCTGTTTGTAAGTGCTGCTTTTGACTTGGGTAAAGCTGCCCTGTGAAGCTGCTGATACTTAACTGGATGTTGAACAATTATAATTTTTTTAGTTGTAATTTTTTAATTTAAAATTTCTTTTGTTGCATAATATCAATACTGAAATAATGTTTTATTAATTTTGTAGATGAAATAGATACCCTTTGCAATATCAACTCTTTTCTTAAAAGAATAGGAGCATAAGGTAGAATTCTGTCACCTTATTCTGTATTGAACAATAGCTTGGTCTCTCTCCTGCTTTTAAATTAAACCTTTCTGAGTTTACCTGTGCATACTGTGCCACTTAACATTAGATTTGTAAGGGATTTTGCCCACATCAGGAGTTTTGGGAAATAGAGCTCAATTTCCAGGTATTTTTGCAGTTGCAAAACTTAGTTATATTTGTGGAAAAAATATAAGCAGTTCTATTATGTTTTGGAGGAATATGTAGTATGTGAGCTACAAGCATGAAAAAATAGAGATATTAACGTGTTTGGAATTAAGCAGGTTATGATAATGAGATCTTATCAAGCCCATGAGCAAAGTCTGGCTTCATATGCATCCACATTTTCCATGAGCAATTATTCGATATTTAAAGGTAGTACTTCGAGGTATGCAGAATAAAACCAAAAGGATTTTAACAAATTAAGCCTTTCATACCAGCAAAATGTCAAAACATTCATACAAGATATGCAAGTCATTGTTGTTATAATTTCTGCTGGGTTAAATTCATCTCAGCTGTGGGATTTATAAAGCCAATTGAAATATATTAAAGCATATTGCAAAATAGGATAGCAAATGAGGACTGCGAATGTTTACAGGCCTTCTGGTATTATAGTTATGATGGCCATTACCTTTTTAGGTGTTCATTGCCTCATCATATATATAGCGTATTATAACACTTTTAAGAAAACCACATGGCTCATCTAGATTTCTTAAGGAGAGAAGCAGTACACTAACAGGTTAAAGCATGTGCATGTGCATGCCTGGAGTCTCTGCCACCTGTTAGTTCTCTGTTTTGCACCAAAATTAGGTCCTGCTTAGTGCCACTTCTCCTAACCTCGCTCAGTGCCCTGTTCATAGCTTCACTGCCTTTTACACTTTCAGTCTGAATTGTAACCACATCTAATAGTTGGCTGATTTCCTCTACGGGATAGATTTAAGGTTTGCTTAACTCTTTAAGCTAGCAGATATTAAAGCAAACACTGCTGAAGTAAGTATAGCTGTGCTTAGAAATGGAATTTGTTGCTTATGGACTGTCAGAAGTTCAGTTGTAGAGTTTTGTTGTGGGTTTGGTTTGTTGGTTGGTTGCTTTTTTTCTTTTAATTTTATTTTCTGTAACTCACAGATGCTTCTAATTCTTTAAAAAGTAAAATGAGAAATATCTATTGCACAAAAACTACTCTTGCCTGATCAATCCATATTAATTCGAGCTATATCTTTTTAGTTTTCCATTCAACAGCTAAAGTTGAACACGAATAACTCAAATAGCTCCATTCTTTTAATCTCTTCAGATTCTTAAGTACTTTTGTTTGAAAATCTTTTCTTCCAAAATCAAAATAATCAAACTAATCTAAATAAGCGAGCTTTTTAGGCACCAGCAACTCTCAGGAACTGTCTGACTACTTTCCCAGGTGGAATATACTATATCTGAGGTAGAGAGTTTCTTTGGAAACAAAGCAGCATCTATACCGTGGTTTTCACCAGTGGCACAACATCCATTGTAACATGGAGAAAAGTAAATTTCAGACTCTGGTCCTGGAACTGGCAGCATTGACTGAGTAGCCAGGATAAATGTCTGCCTGGGTGGCTCACCCCCACCCCACCCCCTGCCAAGCTAGCAGGTCACTTAGGCATGTGGCTGGCATTGCATTGGCTGCTGGCACCTCTTCTCTCTTTAGTAAAATAATCAGCTGTAATCACTGCAACAACCACAGTGCACGTTTGTGTCTTTAGAGTCACTATGGTTAGTTTTCTGGGAACAAAAACTATTTTGTCCTCCTGAACTTTGGCTAAGTGACAGACACTCAAACAATTCATTTATCAATCATTAAGAAAAACAGAAGGACATTAGTATTTAAAACTATTCAAAGTGAATTCCGGAAGGGATTTGGCAGGCTCCTTGTGGAAGGAAAATTGCAACTGTTACTCTTTTAACCCCATATGCTCTGTGCCCCTACCTCAAGTTTCCCAGTCCTGTTCCTGCTTATGCCTACAGTTCCCCTTCCTTCCTCTTTTTGTTCTTCCCCTTGTGTATTTTTTCCCTTCCCTTACCCTCACTTCAAAATGCCAAGGAAAACTTTCTTAAAACCTTCTGAAACTTGTCATCTCTTCTGGTTTTGCAGCTGCTTTCAAGGCCAAGATCTGTTACACCAAATGCTTTCTGTCAAGTGTGGGAAAGACACCATCCCAAATCATTTGGAGAAGTGCAAGTTTATTATTTTGCAGGATAGTGATCTCGTTTACACAGTTTAGGACAAATTATAAGAACCCTTCCAGATTTGTAAATAGGAAAGTGAAATTACTTCAGCCTTTGCACAATCTCAAATATGAATTGCATAATAACTTTTTTTGTTACTTCTTTAATGCTTAAGTTTAATGACAGAAATCTGACTGATGTCCCTGTGGCTAGAAGAATAATATGCATCTTGTATATCTATATGTGTACAATGAAGATTAATATTTTTACCAAAAATCAGGGATGAAGACTAGATTTCCTGAAGAAAATTTCCTCTAATGTCAGTTATGGGGTAGTGAAAAGTCTACACAATGATAAACCGAAACTCTGGAAGGTAGATCACTGTCATCTGCACAGGCTGGTTGGCCTGCAGCTGCTGCATGGGCAAGGATCCTTCCACCTCTCCATTAATAGCACTAGGGGCTACACAGTTTGCAAGCCTGTCTTGACTGTTACTAGCAACTCTATCAAATTTGAACCGTTTGCTCTGAAGTTTCATGCACAATGTGGACTTTTTTCCACCTTGAGTAAGAAGACAAGCAAAACTTTACCAAAATAATTTCCAGTTTTCAGTAAGCGGGGAATTGGCACTTTGCTTATGTTGAATGATGCTGGGAACCTGGTATTAAGCGATGCCTTTTCGTAAATGAATGAGAACGTCTGCAGTATTCCTCTACAAAATCACTGTGTCCAAGAGAAAGTCCTGACAGGCCATCCCACTAGTGCTAATGAGCTTGTTCAAGCCTAATGGCAGTAGTGTAAAAATTATAATCTCTAATGGACATTCCTGGATGCTGGAGACGAGTGTGAAACTCATCCGAGGGACTGTTACCTGTGATCTCGGTGAGGTTTTCCTGGTGGTGCTGTGTCCCCTGTGCTTGGAAGCCATCACAATAGACCTTGAAATGACTGGTTCATGGAGGGGAGGTGTGGAAAGCTGAGAGGATCAGGAAGTCATATTGGTCGCATCTGAAAGGCAGAGAAGGTGGAAGTGTATTGGAAAGGACTGCGGAAGGAGACTGAAAGCGGGGTCTAAAGGGAGAGAAAGGTGGGGCATGGGAGCAAAGAGGCAAGGGAAAAGGCTAACGCTACTTTAAAATGGAAAATGGAAATCAGAAAGACTGTTAGTCTGGGAGGGTAGAGACTGAGGAAAGGGATGTGTGCGAGGGAGTCAGCAGGGAACAGTGAATTAATTAGAGGAGGACAGGGAGCTCGGAGAGAGGGGATTGTCTGAAGAATTAAGTCAGAAGATGGTGAGACCAGAACTAGGACCCTGGGGGGACAGAAGGGTATGAGAGGGTGACAAACAGGTCATGATTAGGAAAGAAAGGATGGAAGTGAGGTAAGCAGCCAGGGCAAGGAAAAGATGAGACTGAGCAGAAAAAGGATCTGCATTTGGGGGGGTGAACACTGTGCTACAAACCCAGAAGGGAGCTCAAGATTATCCTGTTGCTTACTGTCTCTTTGCAAAATGACTCCTACTGCGGAACGCCTCTGCTCAGAGGCTGATAATTAATGCTATCGCATCACTCTATCCTCTCAAACACCTGGAGAGCTAAAGGATCTGAGTTACCAATGCAGTATGGTGTCATGTTATGAAATGTTGGAGGAAAATGGTTTTCCTCTTTTATAGTCCAGTATGTTACCTATATCAAAGAGCATTATTAATTTTGCAAACTCAGTATTTAAGATTGCATCCTTTCTCTCAATTCCTAAGTTGTCCTATGTGCACATATTACATTTTCTCCCTGCTATAACTCTACAAAAACTTGTGCCTTGTGTACTGAATTCAAAGAATGAATCACAAGCATATAGTGAATTATGCTGCCTGCGTGACCCCTTATTCCTCTGCTGTAGAAGATAAAGATAAAATGCGGATGAAGCTGGTGATTACAAAATGATGGCCATGTGATGAAGGCAACTGAACTCTGCTGTGGAAAACTGATTTCTGTTCCTGTTTCTTGCCCCAGACAGTGATGCTCTAAATGCTACATAAACAGATAATAATTATGTGGCAGATTTTCTAGATTTTTGGCATGTTCACCCTGACGTGACAGTGTTCGTTTCACAGCTGCCACCAAAATCTGTAAAAGCTGTGCTAAGTAACCCATAAAGCTTATTCTGAAAGTAGGAACCTAAAATTCGCGTAAACACTTGCTATACATATGTTAATGTCTTGGCTCCCCATCTGAGCAATAATACTGTATTCCAAACTGTAATCTAAGTGATCTGTGAGAATGTAAAAAATTACTGTAGCTGCATGGCCTAACTAATGAGGAATTTAATATTGTAACTTGTTAGTGGTTAGCCTGTAGACTAAGCAGCAAAATGTCAGCAATCCATTAGAAAACTAATAAAAGTGTAGTTAAAATGTATGTAATATTATATGGAGGTGTGATTGCAGAAATGTAAGGAATTCAAAGATCTGTGACAGAATTTGAATGTATGCTCCTAAAAACTGATGTTGCACATGAAGAAGTAAGTTTGTATATGCATAATACAATTCTCACTACGTGCTGTGCTGCCCTCGATGCTCACGAGGGATCCAGCATGCAGCTGGCTGGCATGACAGGGCAAGATACAGGTACCACAGAGAATGACTGATGGGAAAACATGGATTTGAGTGTATCCCTGGAACCATCAGCTGTGGCCTGTGGGAAGAGCCAGCCTTGGGAGGCCAAGTTGTCCCTGTGTACCTGATGTCAGGTAAAGAGGATGGCCAGGCAGTGGGGAGGAAAGCCCAGCAGCAGCTACACTGATCCTGTGGGATTTGTGCATGTGAGATCACATAGCGGAGTTTATCCAGAGAGGACATTAAATCACCCAGGCCTGTATACCACAGGTCATTGTGTTCCATTCACATACTCTGTAGCAATCCCAAGGCTTTATTTGGTCAAAATGTTTATTCTCGGTCAAATAATTGTTTCATCCAGAGGAGAGCAAGTGCCACTACAGCGCTAAGGGCAGAGGTTGTCCAGTGACTGAGACTGAGATGTGTGTAGATCTGTCAAACCAGGTGCATGTTGCCTCTTTCTCCTCTGCTCTGCAGTGAAAAAAAAACTACTGACTTGACCAGGGAGAGGTGTCATTGTCATGGAGAAAAAGACACAGTGCTTGGAAAGGTGGTGCTAATTTTTTACTTAGAAAAAAGGGCTTTTTCTGTTTCACTTTGGTTTCAGTTACAATCAAAAAAAAGAGACATCTAATGAAAGGTAAGATAGCTACATGCCCAACTCTTCTTTGGAATCAGCTACTAAGAACAGCATCCTTTCATAAAACTCCAGTTCTGGCCAAAACAGAGATAAAGCCAAAGTTTGCATTATATGGGAAAAAAATGAAATTAACCAATTTACAAGCCATGTGATTGTAAGTCAAACGCCTTGATTGTTCTGTAGAACTTGAGACTAATACAGTCAACAAAGATGTTCTGCATTTTTTAGAGGTTTATTCAAGCAGCCCCATCTACTGTGAAAATAGACTCCCTGATGCCATTTTCTGGTCTCCAATTCCACATTAAAACATGTGAATTGACTGTTTCATCGTCTTACTTAGGAACTACAGACACTGGTTTGCAGAAACTGTCATTCTATTCTAGTATCCAAATAACAATGCAAGCCTCTAGTTCTTTTGGTATTTTCTTCATATTTCAAAACCTGTTATATAATAACATTAGTTTCAAGGTGTTAACTTATTCCTTTCAAATTCCTCCTATGGCTGGCGTGAAAATATTTTCATTTAGAAATGCTGCTTTATCTTCAGATAGAGAAAGAAAACAACCACTCTCTTCTTTCCAAAAACATATCAGAAATGGGTATTAAATAGTTGGGCTTTTCTACACTCCTAAATCTTCTATATTGTATGAGGTTTTTCTTAATATGTTTTAGAAAAAAAAGTTATTTTTAAATAAGATTACTTGTCTAGCATGCCTACCTATAATTTTTTTTTTGTTTTATGACTGTTTGCTTTTATTTTAATTTTTTCTTTTTTAAATCTTTCATTTACATATTGACTGCTTTCACATCACCTTTTAACCAGATTGGTTTATTGCCTGGAGAAATATATTGATGTGCAACTTTTGAGAATCTAACAAATGTTTTTAAATAATCATACCCGTCCACAACTGTTTTACCTACTGGGATATGATCTCCTAAGTTACAAATATGGTATCCTGATATAATTGAATTAATCTATTAAAAAAAATAGTCATGAGATTGTGATGTTTGGTAATCCAAAAATTTTATTTTTAGGAATTAACTCTTCATTGAAATCAGGTATCATAACAACAATTCTCCAATTTAGATGTGAAGTTTTAAGATTTGCTCTCTGGACATGCCCAGCAACGTCCTGTACTATTTATGTAGGGAAGAAATAGGAGCTAAGATATATAATACATCTTCACTGGGTAGACTACAGGTAATCACGTAGGTCAAATAAAGTAAGGATCTTACAGTTAAAAGAAGAAATACTATCTTTAATATGATAGACAATAAAAGTACACAGACACATTGAGTTGAGATCATAAATGTCCTTTCACATCTGTTGTGTGGGATTCGAGATGTCTGTCAAAGCATTTAGCTAGGTAACTTTTAAAACAAAACTTGGGCAAAAGCTGTGTTCCAGTACGGTCTCTTGTCAGTCCCCTTTCTACTGCTTGATACAGTACCACGACAGCCTCTTACATTCCCCCTGAGATGGGGGCTGTGTTTTTCTGGACACTTCTGCATGCCTTGCCCTGAAAAGTCTGCAGTCTTAGTCAACAAGCCAGATGTGGGGTGAATGAAGATCCGATGGAAAGTTGTCACAGGACCAGGGTGATGGAGCAGATTGCTGTTGGAGCAAACCTCTCCTCCATCCAGCCGTGCATCCTGCCTCATGTGCCACACTAGCGATGGCTTGTGATAGCACTGCTCTAATTTAAGTCATGTTTCACAGAGCACGCTTTCACTGGTGTTGGCAAAGAGAAAACAGTGTCAGGAATGGACATCCTCATGCATTGATTTAGCTGGCGTGGAGTCAAAAGGAAGAGAAGGAGGTGCTATAGACTATGGGGAGGCTAAACACAGTGATCCATGCAAATATATAGGTCAGTCTCACTGTATCTAAAGTGGAGACAAAATTCTGAATGGAGTTTCTCATTATCTTTTCTAACTTGGTTGGGAAACATTAATATCCAGATAACTTACACCTATGTGCTGCTAATACAACACTTCTTTATGTACATTAATGATTGTATAAAATCTAAAATTTATATTCTTAAAATCTATAAGTCTTAATCTGCATGCACATTTTTATATAACCTGTGAAAGAAGAAATAAGCCAGATGTCTCCAGTCATGGTTCAACCAGCTATCATTATTCACTTCGAGAAAGTCAGAAATCCCATTAGCTTGAGATAATTTTTGGTTTATGGCACTTTAACTGTGGTGTCACAATTTATAGCAGTGACTTATGTTTATTCATAGTAAAATATAGTAGGAATCAGAAAACTTGTAAGTCAGAATTCAAGTATAATGCATTTACTTAAGCACAGCATCTGCAAATTAATTTTTCACAAAAAGGTCTTAGAGGACAAATTCTCTAAAATACTTTCTAATTATTTTACTTCAAAACTGAAGAACAAAGGGTTCCATTTTTATAATACTTCAGGAGGGTGGAATCTTACAGATTTATAGGACTCATCTACCTCCCAGATCTGAACTTGTAGTTCTACATTGCATTTAAATTCTTAATAGTTATAAATGGTACTTAGTAACAAAAGTATGTGAATAAATAAAATGTATCAGATAATCCTGTCTTAGGCTCACCAAGAAATAATATATTTTTATTGTTATAAAGTTAATTTTAAGTATGATTCAGAGCTTTATTGTAAGTTATTCTGGCTTAGTTCTGTTGTAAGAACTGTCATTAAAATCCTTTCAGTTTTCATTAAATGCACAATGAATTAAAAAAAAAAATGTTTCATATTTCACATATTTTGTGAAGGGCTCTCGAAACACTTTTTTTCTGTTTCTCTCTCTGGAGTTAGATAGAAAAACTTGCTTGAGAGTATTTTACAAAAATCTGTTTAAAACTGTGTTACTTGGGAGAGAAGGGAAAATGTGGATTCTGAAAGTGTGGCTGGTGTGCAGCTGGCTTAGTTCAAGGGAGACTGTAGCAGAATAAGAGGCTGAAGAGCAAAAGAAGATGGAGAAAGAGAAAATAAAATCTCCTACTGCAGCTCTTCATGTTCTTTTCCTCAGCCTGTGGTCAAGCTGGCTGTTCCCAAACCTATTTTTCTATCATCAACACTGCAAGATGTTCATTCTACTGGTCTTTCCCCCCACTCCCCCAAAAGCATACCAAAATTGATATGAAAAGTTACAGCAATTTTTGCAATTGGTGAGGGGATGAAGAGAAAAAAGGAAGACAGTTTTGCCCTTTTTGACCTAAGAAAATTTAGGTATAGCATTATGCTCTTTTAGACTGTTTTCTATTATGAAGTGAAATTAACGATGGTCACATAATTCTTTGCTATTATGTTCATTTAATGAGAAATGCAAATAATGTATTCTCAGAACATCATACTGTTAGACTATCAGCAAGTAATTTCCTTATTTGCCCACTTTCTAATTTCATTCCCTTTTTCATTGCAGCTTTCTCTTAGGGTTTTGCTACAAGTACTTTATGTCTCATCTCCTGGATTTCTTTTTACTTCCATGCATGAATGCACATGTACACAAACACCTCTCCTGCGTATGATGTTGTGTCAGGAAAGTCACTTAAAACTGCCTTTTCTTTATAGAAATTTAAACACATTACAAATATCTGTTGTTTGTTAATGTAAATAATTTACTTTTCACTAATCAGTGTGTCACTTTCTCTTACTTTACCTATGGCTGACTGGGCTAACTTGTGCAAAGCAACAAGTCTGAAGTGAATTTCTTTACAGTAATTACTAATTACTGTCATTATGTATTTAAATTCAGAATGCTGGTTATCCAGGTGAGGTGAATAAGTGTTGCTTGAGGGGCAGTAATTTATTAATAAGCAGCTGTCCGTGATCCTCTTGTCTAAAGTACATTTTAAATTATTTGATTGCCCAGATTTTAAAATAAACAAACAAACAAAAATTCCCTTCATTAACATACTACTAAGCATGTTATGAGATAGGAAAATAAATGTAAGATACATGGCAAATACTGCTATATAAGAAACTTTTTTCCCCTGGGATTACAAAACATCAGAGATGCCATTCCTGGTGTGAGGCTCCAGAGATTTTTTTTTTTTTTTTTAACTTTCATATGTGTCTTTAAATCCTTAACTCTTATAAATGCAGTGCTTCAAAGGAGGGAAAAAAATATATGTATGTAACAGATGATTTTTATCTTTGGGGTTAAAAGAGCCACCCCAAGCACAGTCCACAGTGGTTGAGAGGAAGAATAAGATTCTGTAAGGGGAGTTTTCCTTGATTTTGATGGTTAACTATAGCTTTCTGGGTCTTTCAGGTGGGATGGAACTGACTAGCACAGTTCACATTGGTGCCTTCATTTTTGTTCTACATCAAACACCAGCCAAACAAATCCCTAGTATTTCATGTGTCCAGCTTTAGACTAGAAAAAGAAATTAATGAAATCAAAGGAGTTACACCAATGCCAAATAACTCTAGGACAAAGAAAAGCCTACCTTGATGCATTTTCTTTTGGAAATCATGTCAGAATGCAAAGATGGAACTTATTTCTTAACAGAAATAATAGATATCATTTAAATTCTCTGTATTTGGGGAGAGGAAGAAATGGGGAAGGAGAGTTACAGATAACTTTGGTTCTGCTCATTAATTTGTGTCTTTGTTAGACATTTTGCTGAACCCTCATCCTCTGGGAATGCCCTGCAAAATATGAGCTTCCAAATAAAATTCATTTATATTACATATTGGGGCTTTCTCAAATAATAATTTATCGTTCAGGTCTTTACGTGCATCAAAATCATATTATAATAAGTTCCGCGTAAGCAGAATAAAAAGACAAATGAATAAAATGTATAAGAGCCAAATCTTCTGGCAAGGTGCCACATGACCCATCTGAATTGCTCTACTGGCAGTTTCTGGCCCTGGAGTGGATTTATCTGGCAGTTGTACAAAGAGGATCTTCCATCACTATAACTGGATTAATTAGACTGAATTATCTGTGACGTAACTCATAACTAACTTCAGTAATGTTGTTTTGAGATTTGAGTCTGTATTTTCAAAAAGATGCTACAGATTTTCTGCTTTGGAAATGTTTCTGAAATGAAGGCATCATGAAACTCACAGCAAGACATAAAGGTACCATATGAAATTAAAATCAAAGATAATTACAAGATTGGCATGCAGTATAGGCAGTTGTAATACGTGCATCTGTTGTGCTAAAATCCTTTGCAGTATATTGTGTTTAATGAAAACAAACATTTTACATAGTCACTCATAAACGTGTGTAGTTCAAGTAGTACATATTCCTAGAATGACATCTAATATGGTTTACTAGGGATAAATGTAATGCAATAAAATTGAAAATGTAATTCTGGTTACAAGAGCAACAGCCAAAAAAATAAATAATTGCCAGTATTTTAGAAATAAAGCTGTTGCAACCATTTGGCATTCTCGATAAATACCACTGTATCACTTGCACACAATAAAACCTAAAATTACGAACATGATGCATATGCTATACAGATATTTAGAAAACGCTATAGACATCAGGGTTGAACAATTAGCAAAGGAGGAGAGGAGCAAATCAGAGAAAAAGCAATGTAGTGATAACAGTTTTATTATACTCCTGTGGGGATCCTGTACAGGTGTTTAAATCTTTTAAGCCACTCATGTTTTGCCTCAAGGATTAATGCTGAAGTATCTATCTCCACTAGAGCAAGGTCTGTTTTGGTCTACAAGTGTTGCCCGAGGGGTTACTCCAAATATGTGCATTAACAGCATTAAATTTTGAGTGCATACACTGTTTTTTATTCTTGTATGAAACTGGAATCTATTTTCAATATGTCATTTATGGACAGTTTTTAAATGTTAATAAAAATAATTTTAATAGCATGAGATTCCCGTTACATATCCACAGAAATCACTAGAATGGTTTTCCTAAAAGAACTATCAGGATTGAGAGAGTCTTTATAAAATTGCATGATGAAAAACAAATGCATTTCTTCTGATAAAGCTGTAATAAGTTAAATAAAATCATGCAAAAGTCAACTTTGTATTTCTGTGCTGAAATATGTTGGACTAACTTCATCCTAGTCTCTATCACAAATTGCTCCAAAATTCCCTTGTTTAGTGGGAAGAAGCTGAATAATTCAGAACAAAACCAGGAAAATAAGTCTAAGACTGAACTAAATACCGTTCATCTCTAAATATTGTAATGATCAAATTCAGACAACATGTTATTTTTTAAAAATAAGATCTTCTTAAGATGTCATATCTTCTCCCTTTTATCTGCCATTTGGTCATTCAAATGCTTCTGGTTAGAGTTGCTCAACCACTTGTCACTACTATTCTTTGCCAATCATTAATTATTCATCTTTTAAGTTAAAGGAATTCATAGTTATAAACTTGTTTTATAGCCTTGTTCCAATGATTTACCTTTGAAAATAAAGGCTACAGGACTATGAGGTCTACTCTAAATTATGCTAAAGGTTTTTAAAACCCTGTTCACATGCCTTTCAAATACCTTTCATCAGAAGAGAAATTTTTTCAATCAACTGTCATCTTGGAGTATTCAGTCTAGCACAGAAATGGTGGGCAAAATCAGTTTAAACTTAAATGTTTTCTTTGTTGACTCTGGTTTAGGTGAAGAAAATACTCTCTTTCAAAACAAGCACTTTGAATATTTTCAGTTTTCTCTTGCTCTAGCATATTTCCCACTGTGTCTAGAAGTACAGCAACTACAATAAGTTATGGGAGGGTGGGAAAGACATGCTAGCTTATTTGGCTGAGAGCACTTGAGAGTCACTTTGGACTCATGACAATGGGTCTTCATGAAATTCAGATTTTTGAAAATACAGAAATATTCTCCTCATACTGTGATAAGCCCTTGTTTGAACCTATATGTAATACACTTGAGACCGGTGTGACTAGCAAGTACCAAACAATGAGGAATGCTGCTTTGATTAGTTTAATTGCTTATGACTCAGTATAATCAGTCCAGTATTTTTCCCAGTATGGAGTCATATTCACTTGTTTCATGGAAGCTACAATTGACTGTGTTAAGTTCATGTTCTTCTAGTGCACATGGCCCTTATTTGGTTTCTTAAACAGAGTTTGTGACCCAATCTCTCTTTTGAAAATTTTGTGCCATTTTTCAAAGAAAGCACAAAAACAGTGAGCTTCATGAACCAAACTACTTGGAAGGAAAGCCATGTTCTCCTGGGAATATCTTGGATTTGGCTTTCCAAATGTGTTACATCTTTTGATTTATTCTGTGAGAACTTAAAGAGGGGCTGTCATGTTCTTATCCCAGTGATTCTACATACTTACAACAAAGTAGAGAGCCTTACCTTCTTATATGAGATGACAAACTATCTCTTGCTTACTCCTTTAAAAAAGGAAAGCCGTGGTAAATTACTCTTATGTTTTAAAAACTAGCAGAAAAAGAGTTACAATAACAGGTAGAAAAGCCAACACATTTAATAATGATCTATCATGTTATCTTTGTGGTGCACTATCTTGGCACAATAAACTCCAGTGTTAGTAAAACTTGTATTTGCAAAATAGGAAGCATAGGTTTTTGTTGCTGTCACTGCAGTGCTATCTTTATCCATTTTCTTCACGTAGAGGACACTAGTTTAATTTGCTTAATCCAAAGGAGAATTGTTTGAATATTATCTAACATGTTTCAGTGGATTTTACTGTCTTATCACCTGTCTAGCTTTGTCAGCTTTGCCAAATATTTCCTCAGAGTGTTGGGGTGGGGGGATTTCCGTTCATAAATCTGCAATCTTCAGGGTCCAAACCTCTGTCTTTTTTTGCATAAACAAAGTGATGTTAACAAGTCAATGGATAAAGACCAGTGCTTTAAATTATTTGACTAGGATGAAGTTATTAAGTGTTGATGCCTAGTTATCTTCTTTCCCAGGCAGATATTTACATGCCAGAATAATCCCACATAGCACAAAATGAGTAATGCAGCGATTCAGAATAGATACCATCAAGGCTATAAATTTACAGATAATTCAAAACATTAAACACAGTGAGGGATTATGTACTCTTTTACAAAGAATAATTTCCAAACTGTGACTGTAAATTCATTAATTAGTTCAGGGATTAATACTATTTGACTAATTAAAAATAATTTCTGTAAAATGCTATGAAAATCTATTGAATGGTACTGTGAGAAGATGAATGCCATCATTTGAAAATTTAACTGCATGGAGATCAGCCCCTTCAAGCATGAAGTTAAGCTCAGCCTCAATATGTCTCCAGTGTGCAGAGTAAGAGGCCTGACAAAACATAAGGGCTTGTTTGGTGGGTTTTCTCATTTATGTTTAATTTTTCCACATTCTTGTCTTTTACCGTGTGTTTCAGTAGTTACTCAGATCATGACAGGTAGCAGCACTGAAGTTGTCTCCAACTTCTCTCTTTTTGCAGGAAGAGACTTTAGACATTAAGTACTACACATTCGGTTTGCTTAACACTGTGCCTGCATTACGTATTTTTGCTACTTGTTTTTTGTGTGGAACAGGTTAAACAATTTTCTGAATACAAGAACAGAATAGCAGAGAGGTCTATGAACAATCTGCAAGTGTGCATTCACTCTGGGATTAGAATATAGCCTTTTTTTTGGTACCTATATAAAGAGGGATAAGGAACTAATGCAAGAGTATCTTTGAGCAATTGCATAGGTTATAGTTGTGGATAAAAGCAAATCAATATTTCAAAATAATATGGTGATTGTTGACTGGAGTATGTGACTTCCTATGCAGGATGCTTCTGATAGCAGATAAGTCTGTGTGTATGGGAATAACACAATATTTATCTCCATTTCCTCCAGATAGTATTGCTACATTTTAATTTTTCACAGTTGTAAACATTGTCAAGGGTTTAACATGTGTAAGTTCTTCCAGAATAATTTCATTGTGAATTGCTTCAATTTCAGGCGATTCCCTTAATCGAAGAGAAAAAGAGGAAAAAACTCAAATGTTGTATAATAACATACTCCTTGTTAATCTGAGGAAGTTGTGTAGAAGATTTTTACTTTGTCTTATGAAAATAGCCTGGAAAACTAGTGGCAATTTACTATCTGAACAAGCATCACATCACAGTTAATGAAGATTGTATAGAGTATTTCAAGTACTCTAAGACAGCAATGAAATTTAAAATGTAATTTGTATCGGGATTTTTATAGGGTTTTTTAGGACAGCATCCACTAAGTCAAATGCTAACTATAGTGGGGAAGTGATATTCCTTATTGAAAAGTACTTCAAAAATTAAATTAGCGTGCTCCTGCAGAATGGTCCTTTACTAGCTAGGCCTACTGAAGCTTTGGGAACGTGAAGAGCACTAGGTAATATTCTGTGCTGGTGATGCTTTTCTCCATTTCTGGTCTATTGGAGACTGAAAAAAATTAATTCTAGAGTAATTTAAAACCACCTCCATAGTATGCTTCTGGGAAGAACTTGATCTTGTGTGACAAGAAATCTGAGTTGGCCCCCTGCAACCCATTACAAAAGCAGTGGATCAGTTGTGCTCATCCTGGAAACAGTGAAGGTGGCAGAATTTGTCCCTCAAGTGCACTGGAGGGACTGGTAAGGCATCATGCGTCTGCAAATGGGGCAATGGGAGCTGCTGTAGTACAGAGAACTGAGAAACAGAGGACAGGTAGAGTCCTCCAGCTGCCCTGGCTATCCCTCAACAGCATCTCTCTACCTTTACCCTCAGCACTGCTTGAATAAAGTCCCTGTATTCTGTGAAATTACTGCCTAGCAAAGCATGGTCTTAGCAGAACAGCATCTGTGCATCTAAACTGCAGACTGACAGATGCTGAGCAGTATCACCAGATGTTTTTGACCAGGCTGACAGCAGTTCCAAAGGACTCATAATGGCACTTTTATGTTGTTTTACTCATTCTTCAACAAAACCATGTCACAGATTTGATCTTACTTTCCTTGCTCTTTGATCCTTGATCAGTGCACATCTAGCAATTGCTTTAAAATTAGAATTCATTTAAAAATACATAATTCTGACTTTGTATAAAAGACTTATCTATCTGGGTCTAAAATTTCAGCACAAAATAATATGATCCATATCTGCATAGCTTGTCTGGTGTATCACTGTAATAAATTAAGTTCTAGTGCAAAGTGAAACAATCCTTTGAAATAGTGGCCTTAGGTCATTTGTCTTGTCTGATTAGCATTTCCATCTTATTGCTGGGATCCGTGGGGAAGAATTACCTGGTTGCTTCATATCAAAGCAAATTTTAATTAGCTGATGATACAAATGTGTTTTGCCACGTTAACAAGTACTTGATAAACTATTGTAATTGCATGTTCAATGAACTAATATGTATTTATCACTTGATATTCACATTCAAACGCAAATGAGTATTTATAAAAGCATAATCTCAAAGATCTTTAAACATTAAGAGTACATCTTAAAGCATATTCTTTCTGTTTCTCTTTAGTCGTCTGTGACTCTCTGGAAGATCACGTTTCTGGAGCTGGGGTCAGGTGCCCCCTGGGCTACTTTCCATGTGGCAATATCACAAAGTGTTTGCCCCAACAACTTCACTGTAACGGTGAAGATGACTGTGGGAATCAGGCCGACGAAGACAACTGTGGTAAGTGGTTGAGATGTTTCTTAGCACCTTCAGTCTCTGAAACCCATGCCATGATCCCACTAAACAGGCATCTGCAGAGTGTTAGGAATAGGAAAGTTAAATGTTTGGCAGAGGATAAAACAAGTCTTTGGTCTCGCAAATAAAGCCACCCAAGAAGCCGTTTGCTAGGAAAGAGGGATGGACCATGCTTTTGTTTGTGTGAGGTATAAGTTTATCCAATTTTAGCCCTGATTTTAATTCATTTGCGTGTGTCATTTTGATGCGTACAAATGGACGTCCGTGATCTAGCAAAGATCTCTGCCGAGGAGAGGTAGATGTATGCAACAACAGAGTTTATATAAAGCTTAATGTGACTTTTAAAGCTGGCTGGGAAACATAATTTAGAAGAATTTTCAAGGTTTTTCAGAAATTGTTTATGTCCTGATTTGGGAGGAAAAAATGTGACTCTCTGAGTGTGGAGTGCAAGCTGTACTTCTACCAGGCTTTGGGGTTTGGAAATGTCAAAACGTTAGTGAATACATGCAGTCAGCTCACTGCTGCCTGCTGTTGTGAGCTTTCTCGCTCCTGGCCCTGCCAGGTGGTAGCCATGAACTTGATTTGGTTTGTAGGCTTTACCCCTGCTGCAAACTGAGTAGGTCCAGGGCACAGGGTTTGCACTGGCACACTGCTTATCTGTGATCATGGATCTGGCACAGCTTCAGTCTGTGCTGAGCAGCATCTGTCATGCAGTGCCTGGACACAGCTCAGAGGGTGGCACACGCACAGAGGGTGGCACAGACCTGGGATAGTCTGGGAAAGGCCTCCCTGTATTTTGTGGGAAGAGAGCTTAGTCATTTCATTGCGAGCTATGACCATGGGGAGAGAAAAATCATCTCTAGCACATTTTATTTACTGGTATTGTCAGCTCACTAGCAGCCTGGATAGTTTCAGAGTTACTCTCCAGAGCTCCTGATCCATGGCAGATAGGGAAACTAGACTTCCTATTCCTTAGTAGCTTGCCTGTAGCCATGGAGGGCAGCCAGATGCATGGTGCCCTGCCTCATATGCTGCCCCCAGCTCCATATTTCATTACAAAATGAGGTGAAACTTCCAAGCTATGTATACTGACAAAAATGTTCTGAATGAAATTTCAAACAAAATACAGTAAGGGTATTTTTCACAAGCATTCTCAGCAAAGTCAATGAGGCTTTGAAAATTGTTGTTCGTATTGTATATCTGTGAAGCTGATTTTTTTTACTTATGTGTAGTATCATTCTTATACCTATCAAATTTCAACATCTTACTCCATAAGGAAATAATTTTTAATTCTAATCCCATCTAATGGACTTGCACCTTCTTCTGGTTTTATGTCATTTGCTGATGCTGCCAACACACTTTCTGTTGCCAGTTATCAAAATCCTGAACAAATTTGGCCCTTGTTCTATTCTTATCCTGTAGTTTTCTGCCACTGTAGGGCAAGATATTCTTGATAGTCATGTCTTTTTGTGTTTAAGAAGGCCAAGCACCATAAACTGTTGGTTTATCCATGTTTCTTTCCTGTGCAGTACCAGAAAGTCTATCGTGAGAGGGCTTGGTGAAAGCATACAGCTTGGTCAAATGGCAATTAGGATATCTGCAGTTTCACAGTGGAATATACAAGATGGTATAACCTGCAGAACAATTCAGCTATGACATTGAATCCTCTTCTGGGTATAGTAATTCAAGAATGAGTTAGCCTCAATTTCTGAAAGCTTCAATTACAAAACATGAGGAGACACTGTATTGACTTGCTGGGAAACCTATGCTGTTCATTCTTTTCTCAATCTTGACCCCATATTCTCATTTAGAAATGCATGCCATGTATAATGTATTAAGGTAATATTCAGCAGTAATGTTTTCTCAAAAACCAGTGTTGCAGTTCAAATAAAGGAAGAGTTGCTTCTTTCTTGTGAATATAGAATGTTCTGATGAGTTTTTCTGCAGTGTCCCTACGCTTTAGTAAGTGTAGGGATCTTTGTGGGGTAGCTCTGTTTTGTGACCATCTCATCCAAGAAAGGAGGCCTCATTGATTATCTCCCAAGACGAAGAAACTCTCTGGCTTTTTTTTTTCCTCTCCTGCAGTTTCCCAGGACAATTTCAATATGCTTGCCTTATGCCAGCAGTTATATCCAATTCCTTCTACCCATTTTTTAAATTTGCAACTAGATTTCAGTTGAAGTCATTGCTCCTGGTTACAAAAAAGCAATTCAGAATGAAATTATTCCAGTGTAGTAATTGTTCCATGCAGTACCATTGGAAATTTTAATCTTATCCACAAGGTACTCTAATTAAGTAACTCAACTTCTAGATTCTTATACACTTTCAGCTTGCATAAATTTGAATACAAGCTTTGAGGTGGCCAGTCAACAATATTCAACCGTACAAGTATGGGGAGGTAAAAAAGTTAGTGTAGACCCTCAAAGGAAATCAGAAATACTTTTTTTTTTTTTTTGTTAATACATGTTTCTCAAACACAGATAGGTAAAGCAACTACTTTAGTAATGATTTCCTCAATAATGATAAAGTACCACCTTAAACCTGCAGAAAAATATTTTAGTGAAGACTTGCATGTGTCTTATGTACAAAGCAGTATTATTACCTCAGGAAATACAAAGCAAAAATCTGTCATGGACAGTAGTTCTTTCTGTGATGGAAAGGAAAATACAGATGAAGAAAAAAAGGAAATAAAAATCTTTTTTTTTTTAAACCATAATACAGCTGTTTGGAGAAAAATAAAAAAAGCCCCTACATGTGGTGAATATTCAGAGCAACTGCAATTACTGCAATAGCACTTCTAAGAAATGTCAGTGAATGAAACAAGCAGAGAAGCAACTGGCATAAAAAGCAGACATAGATCTTCCAAGAGTTACTCTCTTCTAAGAGTGTTACTTTGTAAAACTCTTTAAATCCCCTTGAAACCAAAAGTAAAAACATTAGTGCAAAGGAAACCAATGTGATATGAACCTCTGAAAGTACTGAAACTTGTCACTCCCAAGTATCTTTTAGCAATTCTATCCCTTTCCTCTTTTAATGAGTAAAATTCTCTCATTCCCCACTTCATTCCTGTAGACTTATTTATTGTTGTAATCTTTGAGATGATTTGCCATCCTGTTTCATGCCCACCACGCCCAGTGTCAGCAAAACATAATTAAAAGTGTTGGAAACTAAACCGAATCCTCAATGAGAGATAGATGTGCTTTTAGATGTGCTGTAATCACCATTCAGACCCAATCCATGCACATAAAGACTGGCTTCATGGTGCCTTCTTCAAATCTGCTTCCCGTTTTGCTTCTGCCTCACTGTCCATGTTTGAATAATAAACATAAAAATAAGGCCCAGAGAAGTGAAATAACCCAAAATCAGGATCAATGGCAGAGTTAGGAACAGACTCCAGGTCTCAAGCTACTGTGTTCATACTTAACCTCAGAGTGTGGACATCCTGCTCATCAGCTCACCTTCAGCATTTCTTCTGCTTCTGGAAAGGGGTGAATTATAGCTGGAAAATCACCATAGAGTGAAGCCACTTGTCTTCGAAAACTCACTTGGTTCTGTCACCTAGCTGAGTTTCCAAAAACAACAAAACACTATGTGTGATATCCTGATGGGGAAGAGCTTGAGGCAATGTAGTAAATTTCAATAAGAAGAGGAGCCTATCAATTTATCATGCCTGAAGTGTTGGGAGGCTCGTTTTGAACTACCACTAGATAACCTCAAATGTGCATGGAAAATACAATCTTACCTTTTGAACTTGAAAATATATTCCATCAAGTCGAAATGTGTGTCTCTGCAAATTTGTCATAAATATGATATTTATTTTAAGTTTCATGATTTGTCATAAAAGCTTATCATTTTGAGGGCTTCCTTTTTTATGCTTGAGTATGGCAGTAAATTGTTCTCTGCTGTTCTGCCCCACATTCATCCTTTCTGAAGCACCAAGTTCTTAAAAAGACCAAGGCCAATGTTTAAACAGTTTAGCCTATATCACATTTCACTTGGAGATATTTTTGTATATATCAGCAAAACCCAAAATGTGTGGAAAAAAATAAAGCGATTCCAGCATCCTTCTATGTCCAAGCTTGATTAAAGCTCAAGATGGCAAAGCAGAGTGAGTCTGGTAGTGTTTTGTCCTGCTGAGACTATGTGTGATTTCAAACGTAATGGCTTCAGCCTAATTTTCAAGGGAAGAGCTTTTCAGTGTAAAATTTTATTCTGTAGTTACTTCATGTTTATAGAGGGAAGGTTAGAACATTTTTTTACTTCACTGGGTTTTTTAATGTCAGCAGGAAAGATAAATACAAGGTATAATCTCAAATTCTGCTCACCTGATGGTATAGCAGTGTTGATATGGGAATTGTTCCTAAATCAAATAAAGGGGTTTTCTTACATCGAAGACACTACTATCGCAATGTTACTGTCTGTGTATTCTAAACAATCTGTAGGCAAAGCCCTTTGAAACTCGATGGAAGAGTGAAAGTGTCAAGTACGTATTCCCAAGTACGTATTCATGGAAAGAAGCATTTTTGATTCTCTGTTTTGAGATGCTCAATGATAAACAAAACAAAATTAAAACAACAGTAGATAAATCAGCAGGTGATTAATGCAAAACAAAAATAACAGAACAACTGTATCTGTGATGTAGCTTTTAAACTTAGTCCACGTGTGTGTTTTTTAATCTTAAAGTGCATATTTGTTTAGATGAACAAATTCTGACATGACAAATTGCAAAAACATGTGAAAACTTAAATCATAACATAAATATACTCTTCATATTTGGACAGAAGGCAAGTAACATTGCCAGTAATCAACTATGGATATTTTTTTTCAAAATACCAACTCTGAGTAGCTTTAGGGGAAAAAAAAAATCACCCACACGCACAACCATTTAATTTGCTCCTATTATGTATTTATTTTTTTAAAACTTACACAGAGAGCACTTTACATTTTCTTTTTTAAACTTCTCTGATATGCCATCAACTTAGACAGCTGAATGAGCAAACTTTGGTTCTAAATAAGGGTCATCTTTCTCTGAATAAACTTTTATTGCTGTTAAATGTCATGTGATGAAAGTGTAATCTTATCAGTCTAGCAACTTTTGTGTGATATCTCTTCTAGATACATCACGGGGCAGTTATCATTTTGTAGTCATATCATGCTAATTACAAATTGCTGCAGAAATTTTCAGTGCAGTTAAACTTCAAATCACCCGGAGACTGAATATTCATTTTTCCTGTGCGATCTTCTAAGATTTTTGTTGTAATTGACCCTGATATTCCAGTCATTCTGCTGGATAGTAGCATGATTTGTTCATTATAACTGTAAATTAGCTGTGATGCTAATATGATGCCAGTTCTTGGCGAGAAGCCTCCCAGTAAATAGCAGTGTAGTTTACCTCAGATTTCTTGTTCCAAAACCACCCATCAGCTCTTGAATATAGTTTGATAAGAAGTTGTAAACAGAGAAATATAGAAACATAGGCAGATCTCAAAAGGTACCAAGCTTCTCATAGACTCAGAAAATGGTTTGGGTTGGAAAGGACCTTAAAGACTCTCCAGTTCCAACCCACCTGCCATGGGCAGGGACACCTTCCACTAGACCAGGTTGCTCACAGCCTCATCCAGCCTGGCCTTGAACACTTCCAGGGATGGGGCATCCACAGCTTCTCTGGGCTTGTTCCTGTGCTTCATCACCCTCTCCAGGAAGAATTTCTTCCTGATATCCAATCTAGATCTCCCCACTTTCGATTTAAATCCATTACCCCTTGTCCTGTCGCTACCTGCCCTTGTCAGAATTGTCCCCCTCCCTTCCTTCCTCTTCAGGTACTGGAAGGCTGGTGTAAGATCTCCCCGGAGCCTTCTCTTCTCCAGGCTGAACAAGCCCAACTCTCTCAGCCTGTCCCCATAGCAGAGGTGCTCCAGCACCCTGATACTCTTCGTGGCCTCCTCTGGACTCACTCCAACTGGTCGATATCCTTCTTATTTTGAGGGCTCCACAGCTGGACACTGCACTCCAGGTGGGGTCTCACGAGAGCAGAGTACAGGGGGAGAATCCCCTCCCTCGACCTGCTGGCCACACTTCTCTTGATATAGCCGAGAATACAGTTGTCTGCTTTCAGGGGAAACTTTGGATTTTGCATCCTACTTGGCCAATTTGAAAGCATATTTTATTGTATGTCTTGAAGTCTAAGATTAAGCCCTACTGCTTTGTCTCTGATATAATTAGCACTATGTGTTAGCATCCTGTAGCTACAGGATCCCTTGGATACAAAATACAGGTGCACTCATTTCCTTACAAATAGTCTTGCTTTCAGATTTAAAAGATTTTCTGAACTTCCATTTGGTTTTGATAGTAGCCAACCATGCAGTCAAAATCTGTGTAGTTACTGGATTTATGATGTTCTGTTCTAATTTAAAATGCAAACAATAAGACCAATAGAAAATCTTCAGTCACACCACCTGGGCTTTTGACCACAACATGTTTTCTGAAGCAAGGCTGATCCTGGTGAGAACTGACCTGGACTGACTCCACTAAAATCAATGGAAAGGCTCCCACTGTCTTCACTGACTGAAGAATCATATCTTATCTAAATCAGGAAACTAATGAAAAGCTCAGATGTTTAAAAAATAACAATGCTTGTGACTCATGTGCTATCAATCCTAAATAATACTGGGTAAGACTGTTTGGTGGAACTGTGCTAGCAGTGGTGGGTTTTTTATTATTTTTTTTTCTCTGTGTGAGCTAAAGAAATCTAGGTTGTTGTCTCCTGCAACTCGTCACAGAAAAATGAGATATAAAATATAGTATCTTCCCATGCAGTCTGTGATATATAGCTCTTATAAATGAATGCCTTAATTCTTCTTTTCTTAAACTTAATGGGGAATTGAGTAGATATGTTTCACATTCTATTTAAAATTAGGGTT
Source organism: Eurypyga helias (assembly GCF_000690775.1). Lineage (NCBI taxonomy): Eukaryota > Metazoa > Chordata > Aves > Eurypygiformes > Eurypygidae > Eurypyga > Eurypyga helias. The sequence continues at coordinate 112,554 of NW_010266309.1, forward strand.
ACTATCATTTCAAACTACTGAAATTGTTCTTATGCTTTATCTCGGAACTTGTTGTTGAAATAGGTTCTTCACTTATAACTAGCAAACCTCTAGAGGAAATGGTTATGTGCAAATAACACAGATATAAGTGGTAGTTAGAATAAAATGTATTTTAGCATAAAAATTGTTAAAAATGCCAACACTTCAGAACTATTAATTTCAAAACCAACACTCTGTATTTGGCCTAATCACTAGCAACTCTGTAGACTGGATTGTTGCACCTTGAATTAGGCATTAAAATACCAGTGACTACTGTTATGTAGGCTACCACTCTACTTATGAGCAATAATGAAAAAGGAATAGAAAGAACACCACGCTGAGGTGTTTCATTTTAACTTTTTTCACAAGCAGGGTCTTTAATTATGTAGTATTTGATGGAACAAAGTAGCCTGAGCTATTCTGAGAGCCCAGGTTTCCTCAGAGCTTAGCAATTTGGCTTCTGGACAATTTTGCTGATAGTTCTGCAAAACTGTTTTTTTGGCAGTAGGCAGTGGTTGTAGTGTGTCTGCATTTGTTTTTTAATCACAGTGTCATAGCCACATTTTTCCAGTCCAGTGAAGCAAGAACAGGCATGCAGATTTAATTTAAGATGTTCCTGACTCTCCTGAGGAGTGCTTCACTGGCTAAATTTATTTACCATTGTGTTCCTCCCAGGCCTGGGAGGTCTTGGGACAAAAGGCAGCATTCAGCTCCCCAGATGCAAAGTTCACTTAGAGATGTGTGTTAAGCTCTGCCTAGCTCATAGGCTGGAAATCACAGACAGAGGTTTCCCAAAGAACTAGAGCAAGGAAGAGGTATTTGAAATGTTGCACCTATTTATCTCATCTGTTACTGTGTGCCATGCAGGCATCACGTGACTGGCTTGCCTTATTCAATAAGTTATAACATGCTACCTCTTTCTTAAAAGGGCCTATAAAATTCAATAGGATGAAAGTAATAACAATCTATATAGATGTCATGCTGTTTTCATATGTGTTTCTTTGAAGGACTATAGATTTACAGAGAATTATTGCAGTTCTGTAGATTCATTAAATCACATTCTATAATCCCACAGCAGAAATCTAAATTTCTACGGGATGTTTCAAAGCATCTATACAAAAGATAAATGTTTTAATATTACAAGATTACTCATAATGGATGAGACATTTCAGAGAGTCTGAGTTTACAGGTTTTACCTCAGCACATTGCAGAAGAGCTTGATAGCTTTATATTTCAAATTAATACTAATAATAAATAATGTTCAGTTGGTCTCATCTTTTCGTTACATGGCATTTTTCTCCATCATACTTAAAATGTGAGATTTAAATGTATGAGACACCATTCTGTTTTGAGCCCTAGATACTAAATTCTGTTTTTGAAGCAAAAAGAAAACACTTGGAAGCCAGCAACATGCTCAAAATGTAACAAATGCCTGGCAAAAGATCAGATTTTCAAGCTACACATGGAAATGTTTCATATATGGCCTAATTCTATTCTCACTGTCATTGTCATTCATCCACAGTATATGGCACTGAAATAATCATGTTTAGACTGATGTGCAAATAGCAGTAAATAGCAGTTTTGTTGATGTTTCCTCATTGTTTGTTAAGGACTAGGAAAAGGCTGAGGTATTTAATTCCTTCTTTACCTCAGTCTTTAATAGTAAGACCAGTTGCTCTCTGGATACCCAGCCCCCTGATATGGTAGACAACAACGAGGAGCAGAATAAAGTCCCCATAATGCAAAGGAAAATGGTTAGACAGTTGCTGCACTACTTAGGCACCCACAAGCCTATGGGGCCGGGTGGCATCCACCCAAGGGTCCTGAGGGAGCTGGCAGAAGGGCTCACCAAGCCATTTTCCATCATCTGTCAGCAGCTCTGGCT
>NW_010266309.1:114791-115005 GCF_000690775.1 Eurypyga helias
CAGTATCCTGGAGAAACTGGCTGCTCATGGCTTGGAGGGGTGTACACTTCATTGGGTAAGAAAACTGGCTGGATGGCTAGGCCCAGAGAGTTGTGGTTATAGGATTTAAATCCTATTGACGGCTAGCCACCAGTGGCATTCCCCAGGGCTCAGTACTGGGGCCAGTTCTGTTTAATACCTTCATCAATTATCTGGACCAGGGGATTGAGTGCAC
>NW_010266310.1:0-28344 GCF_000690775.1 Eurypyga helias
GTTCGCTTCCTTTCATGTTCTTTTCCGCTGAGAGGCTTTCATTCAAGTTTCTTAAAAATAACAAGTGCATCTGTAAGCAGTGACATAATGAAGCTATAAATTCCCCCTCTACTTATAGTTCTCTAGCATTTTACAACGGTCTGCTCTGTCGGGTTAGTCATGACTGAGGGCTTGCAGCATTCTGAATGCTCGTTAAGGGTTTTCGGGGGTGGAGGGGTTCAGCTCTTAACAGCCAGAGAACTAGCTAGAAAATACTTTATTTTTAACTTTTAAGGAAAAGGTCTTTTTCGTTTCTTACGTCGTGTTGAAGCAAAGATGACAAAATGTTCCGATAATTGATGAATGAGTTAGCACGGGTAAAAAAAAAACCTGCGAGGAGGATGTTTGCCAGAATACTTTAATTTCAGAAACCTCTTTGAGATTTTCAGTTTTACTGCCGTTATGATTTTCTTTCTGCTGACCATACAATATTACAAAACATAAAATTTTCCTGGCATGAGTTGGATATCTTGCATAGTTCAACGTTAAAGCTTGCTGTAACTTACTTCAGTCCAACAGCAGAGCAAAAACGTTACTGTTCCTGTAGTAATACAGCTACGAGATACTTAATTCAGCAGTTCTGATAAGCCTCCGACTTAATAGAAACGACCATTTCACGTAAGGTGAGTTTGAAAGGTTGAGCGTCTAATGTTTATGACTGTCACGAATCAATTGTAATGTTAAACGAAGTAATGGTAGGCAAACTGCAAACTCCTTTGAGCAGTTCTGCCAATTTTGTGTTTTGCCTACAACGTTCCAATTTTCTGAAAGACTTTCAGCTTTGCAAATCTGTCAGAATGTGGAAGAATGTGTTTGTTCCTGTGATTCAAATACAGATTTGGTGGGAGAAGTCTGTAACGGACAAGCACCCGGGAGTTATACTTACCAAGCCTCTGCTCCAGACTTTGAATGGCAACTGCCTGTCCCTTAGAATAAAGATAAAAGTGTGGGTCTGAAGTGTGTCAGGCTTAGCTCAGCTAATGGAAAACGTGTGCAACTGGGAAGCCATGTAGAATTCCCACTGCCTTAACGAATCACAAGTTGTTTGTAGCTGGATATCCTTCATGTGCCTCTGAACTGTTGCCCACACGCAGGGATGTCTAAGTTGACCTGCAGCAGAGGAGCTCAGATCTGGCGAGGTGCGATTGCTTGTCAAGTGCACGCGGGGTTTTAAATTTACAGAGACCATGTGGGGTTTAATAGCCTGTTTCAGCGGGAGAGTTTTGTGGACAGATGTAACAAGTCATTTCCACAGCCCCGTATTTCTCTGTAGCAGAATGCAGCTTTTGATCCAAACACACTGAATAGGGAATGCAGGTGTGCTTTGGCAAGACCTTCGTGAGTTGCTGTAAAGAAGATAATCAGACTGCTGGTCTGCTAAGCCCTAGTTGTGACCAACCTACACATCTAATTCTAGGGATTTGTGAAGTATGTGTTGAGATTCATCCTATACGGCATGATTTTAATACAAATTCTTGTATTAGAAGTTCTGATTGAACATCAAAAAAATGTGTTACTTAAATCCTTTCAAACGTTTTAAAAGAGAGAGAAATATGTACTCAGCTTCCTCCTCATTAAACTGAGGAAGAGTTTGTAATATGCTATGATCACAAAGGGGGGACTTAATGTCTTTTAAAAACCAAATTTTTCCTTTTTTGGGGTTTTTTTCCCATTAAAATTAATTTCCTTTAAAAATACAAATCTGATACAAATACAGTGATAGTCTAGATGACCATTATTTTCATATTCTCTCTGCCTGTTGTTTTTAAACTTGTAGCCATCATATGATGGCTATGGTGATATAGGTACTATACCTATATGAAGCGAGGCTTGGATATCCTTGTCTCAGAACATCTCCCCAGATTCTGTGTAATTGGTGTATTTCTCAGTGCACTGAAGGCCCACCATCAATATGAGCAACTGACGTGGCATGACTAGAGTTTCCTCAAAGGCAACCTGAAGGTGTGACACATCCTTTAAACAGTTTCTATTTTGTGCAATCACTGTGGGAAAGGTCAGAATTTTAGTAACTCAATAGGTAACCGTGGTATCCTTTTTCTCCTAAGAGCTGTGTGTGAAAGATGTCTCATCTGGAGTTTCAGCTGGCTGCAAGTTGGAATAGAGGCATTATGTGACTATTGTTCTTGTCATTCATATCATGGCTTTTCCTAGCCAAAGGAATTGTGGAAGAATGGTTGGCTTTTTGATTTTTGCTTTTGTATCTAAGGCAAATTGTGGAGATTAAATTAGTCCATGAATAAATTAACATGATCCCACAAGGACTTCAGGCCTTTCTTATGGGTCAAATGGTAAGTAGAAATAATGTATCGAGGGTGATGGTGTGGAGGTCAGCATCCAGGTTCTGAAAAGAACCTTATGGGAAGGTAAATGTCCCCTAGAAAGCAGGAACAGGTAGAGGTTTCTGTAAAGTGAAACCAGTCCTATGTTACACCTTTCAAGAGATGAATGGAAGGGAAAAATAATACTACTTGTGTAAACTGTTGCACTGACAGATGCCCTTTGGGTAGACTAAATGTCCTCCATGTCTTCTTGTACAGGGAAGAAAACGTTTTACTCCTCACTGGCCTTTTCTTGGCACGTACACATGGGTGTCGAGTGCGTTATGTTGGGGTTAAAGAGTAGGATTTTCAAAAAATCCTTCTGGATGATCTTTTGCCTCTTCCCAGAAAGCATAATGTATGTGCTTTTCACGAACAGTTTGCCTTATTTTCATCATCTAATTTAACTTTAATAATGAAAAACATTAATTTATAAAGTATAATGCTAGTGCCTCTCCAATCTTATGGAGGACTTAATGCTTTGGAAAACTTCCACTAAGAAGCCAGCAAAGTTTTCAGTTATTAGTATGTTCTTAAAAAAGAGGATTAAAGATTACTTTGATCCACTTACTCCCTCTAGGAATATTCATTCTTTATGTGGGGGTTTCAGTTTTCTGATGGTAGTATGTGTGTGGAGCCTGAGGCTCTAGAGGCTCACTGACCTTCTACAAAATATGTAGGTATGATGTGGTGCTGTACACTTGTCCCAGATTACTCGCCCAGGAGATGTCAGAAACCCTCATTAATGAGCATGTAGTTTCCCAGTATTCCTTCAGGGCTTTCCAATAAAGCCTTTTTCCATACATTTGTTTAGTATTGTTGGAACTGCATTTGGAGCAGGATGACAGACTTAAATAGCACGTGCAATTTTTGTTCTTTCTGGTCACTACTGAGGGAGGTGGCATTATCAAGGACTTTAAAAACAAACAAACAAACAAACAAAAAACCCCAGCTGTTCAACTATTCCATTTCAGTGGCAAGGCTGGAGTAAAACCTAGAAAGCAGAGTCAGTCAAAAAGGCTGTCACAATAGTCTGTTTCATAAAAAGCTTCTCTTCTTAATTATCTATGATATCTGCTCCCTATTAATCATACTTAGGCTAGTCCAAGCTCCAGAGGTTGTTTTCCTAGAGCATATATTCACAGCAGACACACAAATCCAGATCTGAGGTTAAAAAGTCCTTTTTCAGTCAATCATGTCTTGGCATGTTTGTTCAGGCTCTGTTTTTTTCCAGTCATGTGCCAGGTGATTTTTAAGAAGCATCTTAATGATATTTCAAAGGTAGAATAAAAGAAAAATTGAATGTGAAAATTATAGTGGTAATTACATCTTTATTTTTGAATGTTTGTTGCATACCAGGAATTTGGAGCTAGAAATTGAAACTTGGTGTTTTTAAAGCCAGCAGTCCTGCTGATTGTTCAAATTTATAATTTGCTGAGTTATAAGCCATGGAAAAAGGGCTGCTTGTGCCACAGTTGTTTTAAATTCCTGGCAGTGTACCAGGTTGCGTACACTGCGGCATGGCAGGTTTATGGACTGTGTTATTACCTTCCTGGTGGTATTTCAGGATGTTGTGGTGGAAGTGGAGTGCTTTCCGCAGAACTCTGGCTATATGTCTTAGGTCCAAATCTACTACCCTTAAGGGAAAAGGGAGATGTGTGGGTTTAAAAAAAATGATAGGATGTTACATTAATTATTCTAGAATTTTTATTCTCCTTTGTAGAATTACAGTTTTGATTTGCACGGAAACATTTTGTTTCTTACTGAGAGCGCAGATACCAGATATCAAGCAAATTAATCTTTAGGTTAATGTGAGGCTGAAAATCATGATCTACAGGAAGAGTGTGCAATTTTTTTTAAGTTGATCTACCTTTACCTGATAGCACCTGGTGACTTGGAGCTGAAATGGAAATTAATCTCCATCACGTGACTTCTGTCATCTTGGGCAAGCCCCTTAACCCACCCATGCTTTGCAAATTCTCCAGAGTAAATACCTCTAATAACTCCTAGTGTCAAACAGCCCGATTGGCACAATCCTTTGGAAGTCTGTAGTGTGATTTCACTTCTGTTCACTGTTAAAACACATTAGCGCTCAATGTTTCTTAGCAAAGGCTTGTGGAGACTCCTTGGTGGCAGCACCTACAGGTGTTTTTAGCAATGTGTTAACAAATGTTTGTTGGCTAGCCTTTCTAGCTAGCTGATGATTTTGAATCATTAGGGGTAGGCAGTATTTAAATTTTATTAGCAGGTTAGCTCACATAGAAGTTTTGGGCCCACATTTTGAGTCTTGGGAAATTTGTCTAAACTATTCCAGTATATTAGGGTTATTTGGGGAAAGGAATAGGTGACACTTGCATCTGTTTAAACTGAGCTGGATGTAGTGAGAAATATAAAGATAGTTAGAAATTAGGATACAGAAAGTTAGACTATTGTTGAAAGCATCCTAATCGTATTGTGCTTTCCTCAGAGTAACCCAAGGAAATCTTTGTATCCTGCAAAGTAATACTTGAGTTCTTGAATGTAATGGAAAGGAATTTTATGGTCTCTTCCCTGATTCAATTTGAAACAAACTTGCAGAATCATTATTTGTGTCTTATGTAGGTATTTCCAATCTGATTTCAAGATAAAAGATGTTGAAATATTCTATCTAATATCTCATGAGTAAGGTTACTCTTGCAGTAATGTATTAGTCTTTTATAGGATCCTGTCATCTTAATTACAGGGGTTGGAGAGAGGAGCCAAAAATCAGTTTTCCACTTTCAGCAATTTCATCACAACTATCAACCAAAAGAAAGAAGGCATCGGAAACAGAAATTCGCCTACGCAACTAGTTATACCCAACATCAAAAATGGTAAGAGAATAAAAGCCTTGTGTTACTTAGTTACCAATTTAAGAAGGTGCTCAGTGTTCTGCCAATATTTGTATTGTGGTAGTGCCAGAAAATCTAGAAATCTAGAGTTCATTAAATTATGCTGTGCTCTACATTGTACAGGCAGTGATATATATGAGAGTTCATCCTCTGTTGGGCTGATGTCATAGAGACATGTTGGATAGGAAAAACAAATGGTCCTGGCGAATGAAATAATTATTTGAAGTTTTAAAGAAAGTTGCAGATTCAGTAGCCCTTCTGTGTTTCTCTAACTGCAGTCAGATAGAAGTTTCTGTAGAAATTGCATTGGAACTTCATGGACAAGATTTTTCTGTTGCCATCTGAAGGATGGCAGGGATGAGACAAGGGCTTTAAGGGAAACAGTTGCTGAGAGTTGCTGTTTCTCGGTGAAGATGAAGGCCAGTGATGACACAAAATAAAATTCACAGGCAAAGATTGGTAAGTTCTGAAGAGTTTTAAAGGCAAGGAGGAAGGTGGTTGTGTTACGATGAGGTAACAATAATTGATTGAAAGAGTGAAAGTGGAGCTGTATATTCAGTATGGTAGGCTGGAATTACAGAGCCATATGAGATGACATTGTGGTTAGACCTGAAATTTTTATTAGACTTTTGGGCTAGCATATGGAATTGCAATAATTTGGGACTTTTGATAAAAAGCTGTACAAATATTTGTCAGGTTTGTGCTGATCTTGCCTCTGAGCAGGTCCTTCTCAGGCTTATTATTGTGTGGTTCTCTAAGCACTTGTTGAATTCAAGGCTGGAAATGGAGAGCCTGCATTACTTCAGAGATGGCAGTAGTGCGAGTTGGGAACAAAACTCTGGACAGCTACGGTGAGTTTCACAGCTGTGCAGAAAAAGGTGGCTTACGCCTTGCAGGATTGGATCCTTACCAAAATCATATTTGTATGCTTGCTAGCTGTACTGCAAAAGTACAAGCAATTGTTAATTTTTTTTAAGCAATTCTTGGTATGGAGTAAGGAGGTGCTTGCTACTTTAAAAAAAAAAAAGGCAGTCACTGAAACATAAAAGGCAATTATGTGTAAATGATGCCTTGGAGCGGATTTTGTACTCTGCTCAAGGCACTTTGTACTACCGAAGGAAACAAAGATGGCTGGAGAGGGCTATTGAAGAATACTCCCGCTGCTGCATAACTTCCTGGAGTTAAGGTAGAAGTGGTGTTCTTGAGGACAATACTTGGGGTGAGGCAAAAAGATGCTGCAAAGCAGGCCAGAGCTCTGTTGTTTCTTACAAAGTGGTGTAAGGTTGAACTAACAAAGCTGGAAAAACAATCTTCAGGTGGTTTTTGCTCTCACCTCTGTATTTTTAAAGAAAAGTCTTTGTATGTGAATTGCATGTAAACAACTGTTGGAGTCTGAAAGTCCTCAGAGAAATAAAATATTTTGCCTATCTTGGATAACATTCTTTTCCTCAGAAGCTGAAAGTGACGTCTTATCAATATTAACTACTCAGCCACTAGCCTTTTTAACAGGAGCATGCATGCAGTTGATTCATAGACTCCAAGCTACTGTCTTACATTATTTAAGCCTTAATTGTTTCCTGCTGCACATGGTACTTCTGGGTTGCAATCACAGACTCGTAAGTACTTAGTTGTTAAATTTCACCACAGTAATGTATGGCAATGTTTATTATAGTCAAGGATATATTCTTGAAGAGCTCAACTGGTAAAATTGAGCAGATATTCTGGTAATTTCAGGATCAAGGGTACCCTGCCTATAGAAAACCAAATTATTTTTACTAACAGTCGAAGGTGCACTCAAGTTTTTTTTTGAGGAGGTATGTGTATTCTATGGAAAAAAATTGAAACAAACTTCTCCAGTTAAAAATGCTTCTTTTTCTATTCTGGAATTCTGGAACTATGTTTGGTTGGTGGGGTTTTTTTCAGTTTATCTGTACATGTGCTATGTCTTTGAATATGTGTGTACATATATGTGCATATACTGGTAGTACTTTAGTTCAATACTTGAGTTCAAAGAGTGTTAATTTCATTGAAAAGCAAAAGCGTGGAAAAGGTAATGCTGGTAAATACAGCATGAAAGCAAGGGTGATATTTGTTTGCTATATGGCTGCTACAGATACTGAATTTAAAGAACAAGTCCTCTAATGCAGCAATGATCTGGTATGAAATTTATATATGAACCAGGTTGTTCTAGTTCTTTTATAATGTTACAAAACCAAGTAAGATTTGTTTGGTTTACCCACTTTGAAAATTACCATCTGCCAGTAGCTGTTTTGGTGACTGAGAAAACTGCTGTTCTAAATTCATTCACCCTAAGTTTCCTTGTAGTAGTCAATTCTGCTTTGCAGCAATGAGATTTTCTTCCTCAAAGGTTTTGATCATTCCCTAAGCAGTCATGCAGTGCTGAATCTTTTAACTTGAGGTAACTGGGCAAACAGCCAGAAATGTTTGTGTTTTTTCTTGTCTTGTAATATTGTGTTATCGTTTCTTATCAACTCAATACATAAAGTTTCAAGTTTCTCCTCAATGGAACTCAAGTGACAGATCTCAATTAGATTTATTTGCTAATCTAACATTCAAAAATATTATTTACAAGTGAACTTGAATTATGGCAAAACATACTGAAGTTGGCAATGTTTATTAAACATATTAATAAAACTCAGGTTTAGTGTATCTAATGTAAGCAGTATATATTTCAAAGACAATTTTATCACTGACAGGGTGCAAGTTACCAGCTTAGCACCTGCAGCCTCAATTTACTGAAATGAGAAACAGCTTCTGTCTGCAGCTCTCTTCTGCAGAGCGGAGAGAATATTTTCCAGTGTATTCAGCTGGTTGTAATTCAATGTTTAATCCATTTAAAACTGAGAAGACAGAATGAGAGCTAAAATAAAATTACTTGTCTTTCTCAGAGTATAAAAATAAGACAGTCTTGTTTCTTTTAAGTTAGTCCATCCTGCTTGCAGAGGCTGATGGGCAATAGCAGAGCACTTCCATGGTGGGATTGTTTGGCATCTTGGCTTGAATTAGTTTAGTATCTATGGGTCCACTTTGTTTTTAAAATTACTATTCTTCTTTTTAGATAGCTTTAAATTCCAGCTGTGAAAGTGGGCAAGGTTCCATATCTATTATTGATGCCATACTCAAGGGGTGGAGTGCAACTCTGATCTATTATTGCCTGATGAATGGTGGCTGAGTTAAGTCACAATGACAGTGTCCGTCATTAGCACGAGTGAAAAGAATCTGCCTTTGGGTTTTGGGGATTTTGTTAGCAATAATTTCCCTACTGTGACAAATGGAGTAGGCAGTGGAGTAGTGATACTGCTTTGATGTTTGGTTAATTTTAAAAAACAACTGCTATTGGAATTGTAGTGAAAAGGTTTAGAGGGTTCTTAGATAATTCATAGAGGATTTTGGTTTAATATATTTGATTTTTTGAGGACACTTTTATACAGTGATTTATATAATTTTTTATATTTTATAAAATGTGCGGTATAAATCAAACTAAAAAATCGTTTTAAGAATATCTGAGAAGACACTGTCAGTAAAATGGATGTTTGCATATGCTAAATTGGAAATTTTTTTCATGGTTTTGGTGGATTTACCTTGGCTGGCTGCCAGACACCCACCAAGCTACTCTATCAATACCCCCCCTCAACAGGACATGAGGAGAAAATAGGATGAAAAAGCTCATGGGTTGGGATAAAGACAGGGAGTCTACTTTCAATTCCTGACACAGGCAAAACAGATTTGACTTGAGGATATCAATGTATTGACAGACAAACCAAACAAAATTCAGAACACCTTCCCACCCACTTCTTTTCCCAAGCTGACCTTTTGTTCCCCATTTTTCTACCTCCTTTCCTCCAACTGGTGAGGAATGGGGGATTGCAGTCAGCTCACAAAACTTTTATCTCTGCTAATCCTTCCTCTTCAAGCTGTTCCCCTGCTCCAGCATGAGGCCTCTGCCACAGGATAGTCTTTGACAAAGTTCTCCAACATGGGGCTTTCCCATGAGTTGCAGTTCTTCAGGAACTGTTCCAACATGGGCCCTTTCCATGGAGTACAGTCCTCAGGAACAGAGAGCTCCAGTGTGGGTCCCCCATGGGCCACAGTTCCTGCCAGCAGCCGGCTTGGGCATGGGCTCTCCATGAGCTGCAAGGGGACAACCTGCTTCACCATGGTCTTCTCCATGGGCTGAAGGGGAATGTCTGCTCTGGCACCTGGAACACCTCCTTCCTCTCCTTCACTAGTCTGGCTGTCTGCCTGCAGGGTGGTTTCTCTTTTTTGGTTTTAATTCCTCCTCTCTCTCTCTCAGCTGCTGTGCGGTATGTTTTTACCTTATATTAAATATACTATCACAGTGGCGCTACCAGCATCGCCTATGGACTCAGCTTCAGCCAGTGGTGGGTTTGTTTTGGAGCCAGCTGTGTCTGGCATAGAGGCCGCTCCATCTCTACTCTCACAGAGGCCACCCCTGCAGGCCCACTGCTGCCAAAATCTTGACATATAAACCCCATGCAATGTTCTAGGATCAAATATAACGTAAGGAGAAGAATAGAAAGACCTTGTTAAAGCACTGCTATGTGTACTTAGAATAGGCAGCCAAAGTTATTGGGAAGAAATGTTTAAAGATGCTACCATTTTAGCAGTAATGCTCTGCAAGACAGGAGACTTGTATTTCCCATTTAATTTATTGGAGTTGTTCTTTTAGGAGACTGTAGATGTTCCACTGTCAGCTCTAGCTAAAATTATGTATCACAGTGTAGGAAAACTGACTGAAGACTTTTCTTGAACATCAGAAAATAGTTGGACTTCGGTGTGCTTATAATTTTTCTTAGGTGCAGGGAATGCCAGTCTTGCAGTTTGTATATTACAGTATTTAGAATATATATTGTGAACACAATAATGGACACCACTACTATTTGTGACTACTAGCTACCAGTCACGAACTGCTCAGTTTGTCTTTCAAACAGCAAATATAACAGGATCACCCTGGGTAGCTCTAATTCCGTGACATCCATTGACTTTGTTTTGTAATTGTGTTCTAACTTTCTTGGCTTGAGTTCCTTATAGGTTCAGGTGGATGTGATGTTTAGAATAGGCATTTCTATTATGCATCTGACTTTAGAAGGCACTTGGCTTAATGTTCAGAAGGTTGAACATCTACAGCTAGAAACAGATTTAATGAAAATTCTGCAGCACTCATTTCTAAAAACGAAGTAATATATGAACTTGGGGTTTTATTGTGTGATGTGAATGCTGCTGTCTGTATACTAATGTGTTATTACTGATGCAATACTAGTGCATCTTATCAAAGTACAATATTTTGCTATTGTCCCTAATAATGAACGGGAATACAGATCACCTGCTTTTTTTTTGTCAGCAGTATACCAGCAATTCAGTTGTGCAAATCTGTCTTGTTGTTCTTTGGTTTTGTAATAGAAAAATAATTCATTTGCAACTTTGTCCAGCAGTTCATTTATGAAGTAGTAGACTGCTCTCTGTCAGAAAGCCTTAGACAGGAGACAGACTGGCCAATTTCCTCCCTCTGTAGGCAGAAGGAAGCGCTTTGTTCACAAAGTCTTGGTTACGAACTCAGGACACCGTTTTGGTTTATAGGGTTTTATTTCTCTTCAGTTAGTGGAAGTTTCCATTCTGTTGGGGATGAGCACATGGTAAGAAAAATACTTGGATGAGTAGGGGTTTAAAGAAGTAGAATCAGACAATGTGAGCTTTTGATTTTTTTTTTCCCAGAGTTCCTATATATCTATTTCTAACTAGTTAACTGCTTGTTACTTATATAATTGCATTGTATTCATTATTTGTTGGGTTTCTTTTTAATAAGTGAGAGACCTACCACCTATTTGCCTCGATGTACGACAAAAGCAGCGCATCTCTATAGATACACTACCCCAAGAACTGAAAGCACCAATTCCTCCTGAACCTTCCCTTCCTATCCGAACCAAAACTGTGAAAGATTTTCAGTAAGTTGCACTGGTGTTTCTAATACTGTACTTTCTTTCTTTGGACTTTCTCCATTTTGTCCCAATTCATACATTTGAATTTGTTCATCTCAAATGAGGGAACAATGCATTGAGTGACTAGTAGTAGTTAGTCTGGTTGTGATGGTGGGACTGATAATTTTCACAGTAACAATTATCAAAATACTTTCTGTATCTTCAAGTGTTGTTCTGTTCAAGAAATGGCAAAGCTTGTACTTCAGGGATAGAAGTTCAGTTCCTGACATTCAGTGGATGCTTAGTTTTGAAAAAAGATATGTATGGCTTATTGTAGGGAGGAAAATTGTTTCAATCTTAGGTATTTTGTTTGTACTGCCAATTGAAGTGTATGTTGTCCTTTGAGGTACTGAGCGTTATCAGTCTTGTGTGAAACACTGCACATCAGACACCTAAAGGTATTTAAGTGTAAATGTATTAAAATGTATTAAGTATTCAAGTGTATTAAAATGTGTTAAGTATTTAAGTGTAATGTATTAAATGTGTCAAGTAACATAGCTGTGTTCCCAAAACTTGTGATGTTGACAGTGTCATTTGAGGAAATGGCGTAACTTTGTTGAAAAACACATCATATTTGAGCACCTGGAGCAGTGATTATACGGCTGCACTATTTCTAACTTTGCCTAAAAGTGCAAATTGCCTTTCTTCATGCATTATGATAAAAGCATTCATTTTCAACATTAGTTTTTTTAGCAAAAAACGTACTTTTTTCATGTAAATACGTGCTGCTAATGTGACCACAATTTGAAGCAGTGTAAATGTAAGCTATTCTAGCACTTCTCTAGGAGAAGCACTATGTTTTGTTTGTCTAAGTAAAAAGAGCTTTAAGATTAAAGAGTCTGTGCAAACAATATTTTTGCTGCTGCCCCATAACACCAATTCAGCTAGAAAGTAGAATTATGTGAGTGTCTTGTGTTCCACTTCTGTTTTCCTGTGTCAGTACAGGACGTTTAATCAAAACTGTGTCTGCATTAGATTTCTTCCAGCGCTGTTATGATACGCAGTACCTGATGCTTGGTCAGCTTAGCTAGGCTAAGAGAGAGCCCCAGGGAAACCACCAGGATTGTTTTCAGCTGTGTTTCCCAGATGTCAGGTCTACACCCTGAAGTTTTGCTGGCTTTGCTTGGTTCACTGTTGGCATAAGGCAATAGAGAATTTTTTTTTTCCCCCCTCTACTTAACACAGCTATGTTCCTAAAAATTGTGATGTTGACACTGTCATTTGAGGAAATGGCATAACTTTGTTGAAAAAACTAATGGCAGAAGGTGTGTCTACGCCAGGGTTTTCTGCTTGCAGTACTTACAGAATCATGGAATCGTTTGAGTTGGAAGGTACCTTAAAGATCATCTAGTTTCAACCCCCCTGGGTATGTTGGCAGAGTATTTCTCTATAGTAAATGTGTTCTTAGAGGGGTATTTACTAATTCATTCCAAGTGTGGGTGGTTTTTTGCCTTCATGCCCACAGAGCAGCATTACGCTGCTGTAATACCCCTTGAGTGTTTTAGTGTACGATAGTCTTGGTCAGGAAATGGGAAGAAGAATTCCTAGGAAGAAGCCTGATTCTTCTATTTTTCAAACAGATGGAATAAAAAAAAAAAATCACAGTTTCTCCAAGAGATGTATGAGCATATACTCTTCATTGCTCTTTTCCATGTTTGGAATTTTGTGCTCTCAGTGAGGAAAAGGAAAGATTTTTGACTAGTCATTGTGTGTATTTGGTGGAAAATTATACAGGTATAAAAGAAAATTTGGTAAGGGGTGGTCCTTTGTTGGTATTCAGGTGATCTAAAGAGCTGAATTTATTTCCATATTCAGATTTGTATCTAATGACTGCTGCCTAATTCTGTAATTAGCAAGAATTTTATCTTTTTAAGTATTGAAGAGTCATTAGCATGTGTGGTATGTCCCACTGATAACTTTTTTAAAAAGATCCAGTACAAAGAAATTATCTGAGGGGAGCAAACTGGGATTTGTATCACCAGCACTGCAGATCGCTAAAATAAAATTCTGCATCAAAGGTTGTTTGGGGTTTTTTTTTGTTTTGTTTTGCTTTTAATGTATGATAATATGCAAAATTTCATTTAGAGATACTTACTCTAAGGTCCTTAAACTTAAAAGGACTTATACTTAAAAAGGTCCATATACTTAGAAGGACTTTAAGAGTAAATCCATTGATTTTGCTGTCCCCTTAAGGAATGTGTATAGTCACATGCAAAGATTAAGTTTTATTTGAAAAATTGAAGAGCAATAACATTTTGTACAAATGATAATGAATCTGACTTGTTCAGGAGCCTGCATACTTAAATAAATTAGTCTCAGAAATTTTATAATGTCAGTTTATCTTCAGAGTAATTCTATTCTGTTAATTATTTGTCTTAACATACTGAACTGTTGACACCATGAATTTAACATTTTGAATAAGAGATATTGCTTGGGTGTGTCAAAGACAAGCTATGCTTTTGTTCTCTTGTAATACCCCGATCTTAAAATGACAAGGAAGATGTTAGAAAGATACTGATATTATACTTGTCTGTCTTCGAGGTGTTCTTAGTGAGGAAAGCTGTGAGTTACAGTGCAGTCTAAAGTCTTAGTGGTTGGGAAGATTCAACCCTTGCATTAACAATATTTTAATATATTCTTCCTAGGGATGATGTGGAAAAAGCTAAGTCATCAGGAGATTGGAAAGCTGTGCATGATTTTTATTCTACAACATTTGATTCTTTCCTGGAGATAAATGCTGCATTTAAGGTAGAAAAAAGTCCATAATACTATTTAGCACTTTATGTCTTCACAGTGTTTACAAAAACATCAGTTAAAGGCTTGCAGCTAATTACTGAAGGCCACTAAGATCATTTGTCATGATCTCACCTGGCTTTGGCAGACAATCTGTTATTGCATTGTTTCATTCATTCCAGTTTAGGCAACTATATTTCAAGCGTATATACTTCATTTTGTGACACTTTGACTGTGTAGATACGTTCTACACAAACTACAGCTTTAAAAGATGCAAGCTAATATAGAGGCCCAGGCAAATCTCAAAACAGAAATTCCATGTCCCTAAAAAAGGCACGATATGGGCTCAAGTAGTATAGCTGTTCTTATGTTGTGATGGCATACTCGGGTTTCCGTGGGAAAGGTCATATTTGCGTTTGAAAACTTTCTGAATTCATGCTAAATTAGTATTTCCTGCCTTTAACGGGGCAAAATGTGCTTATGATATTTGATATGCACAGTAGGGCCTGAACCTGGACAAAATAATCTGACTTTTAGTTACTTAAATACTGAATGCTTATGATTTTGTTGCTTTTGTCTGATGGATTGACAACAAAGATGGAAAATGAAAATTCAGTGTAATTCATTATTTGAAAGCCTCTTACATTTTTACACTAGACCAGCGAGGTAATGGAGTGACATGAATATTGCCAGTGTGCAAGATTGATATCGTTTAGCTTCGTATTTCACAGATTTATAAAAGGTCTTAGATTCTTATGTTTCAATAAGGAAAAATGAATAGTTATATCTGTACGTGTTTTGTTTAAACTTGCTGTTAAGCTTTTATTTTCAGAGATAGCTAAAATATTCAAAACATTTCAAAACCAAAAAACTTCATGTATTATCTAACTTACAGAAAGATACCAATTCTCCTTTTAATACCACTGAAGACTCTGGAATCAATGCAAAATTTGTGAATGTTGTCTATGATGCCTTATTAAATACTGTAAGTAGAAGAAACTAATTCATGTTTTAAAACATTGTAACTATTACTTCAGCAAGGAAATCTGATAGGAAGTAATTTATACCAAAAGTTTTTCTCAGATAGGCAAGATTTCTGAAGAGTGTCTGAAAACATACTTAAAATGGTCCCATGAGAATTGCCATAGAGTCATAAAAATTGCTCTAATAAAAGAGGAGGAAATTTTTGCTACTAGTAATGCACCGTTTGTACTGTGGTAGATCTCAAAGACTTCTTGCAAGTTATGACAGTGATGGGACAGTTCATGGTGGGAAATAAGGAAAAATGTGAGGATGGGGGTAGCGAAGTATGTACTGTGCCTAGTAAACAAAGGGATTAATTTAGAAATTATATTTAAGGTTTTTGATGTTTAAAGCGTTGAAAGCCACCATTGACACAACATCAAGCCTCAGTCTGTGAGGAAAGATACTTAGGAGCTCAGCATCATAACACACAGATATGTTTGGTGGCTTGAATCACAAGAAAAACAAACTTGCTTGTTCATACAGTATCTTGTATAGAATATGTATAATTACATAAAATATGATTTTTTTCTCTCCTTTTTTCCATAGCCTCAAGATGTTCAGAAGTCAGTCCTAAAAGGAATAATTAATGGTTTGCTACAAGAATGGAAAGGGTAATTACAATAAATGTTTCCATTAGTGCTGTGCCAACACTTAAAACTGGTACTTTTGTCTTTATTGTTTTGGCCGCAGAACAAAAATGTTCTGATACAATTTATTTGTCTCTTAATAACTTGTCTCCTTTTGGCAGGCAAATCTGCTGAAATTACCTTGACCTCTCTAAGCTGACCTTGAAACCCTGAGAGGCAGACCCAAACACAGCATATATTTCCCCCCAGCATCTCAGGTCTTTGTTGCCAGTGTAATCTTTCAGGCATCTGAACTGTGTCTCGTGGGTTGACCCAGGCTGGAGGCCAGGTGCCCACCAAAGCTGCTCTGTCACTCCCCTCCTCAGCTGGGCAGGGGAGAGAAGACACAGTAAAAAGTTTGTGAGTCGAGGTAAGGACTGGGAGGGATCATTTAGCAATTACAGTCACGGGCAAAACAGACTGAGCTTGGGGAAAATGAATTTATTGCCAATTAAGTCAGAGTAGAAGAGAACTTAAAGCTAGATCTTAAAACACCTTTTCCCCCACCCCTCCCTTCTTTCCTGAGCTCAGGATTGCTCCTGAATTTCTCTACCTCCTCCCCACCAGTGGTGCAGGGGGATGGGGAGTAGGGTTTGAATGTTGTCTGTGCTGCTCCTTCCTCCTCAGGAGGAGGACTCCTCACACTCTGCCCCTGCTCCAGCGTGGGGTCCCTCCCATGGGACACAGTTCAGCATGAACTTCTCAAATGTGAGTCCTTCCCACAGGCTGCAGCTCTTCACAAACTGCTCCAGCGTGGGTCCCTGGTGTGGCCACAGGTCCTGCCAGGAGCCTGCTCCAGCATGGCCACTCATGGCATCACAGCCCCCTTTGGGTGTCCCTCTGCTCCAGTGTGGAGTCCTCCCTGAGCTGCAGGCGGGTCTCTGCTCCCCCTGTGACCCTCCATGGCACAGCTGGCCTCACCATGGTCTGCACCATGGGCTGCTGGGGAATCTTTGCTCCAGCACCTGGAGCACTCCTCCCTCTCCTTCTCCACTGACCTGGATGTCTGCAGAGTTACTCCTCTCACATATTCTCACTCCTCTCTCTGGCTGCAATTTCTCTTGCCTAATTGTGGGTTGAGGTTGTTTTTTCCCCTTCTTAAATACATTATCCCAGAGGTGCTGCCACTGTCACTGATGGGCTCTGACTTGGCCAGTTGTGGGTCCACCTTGGAGCCAGCTGGCATTTGCTCTGTCAGACATAGGGGAAGCTTCTGGCAACTCCTCACAGAAGCACCCCCACACACACCCCAAAACCTTGCCATGCAAACCCAGTAAACTGTGAGCTGAATTAAGGAATTTATCGAGTAAACCATATTTTCCCTGCCTACCCCCCAAGAGCAAGTAGGAAGTTTTAACCTAGATAATTCCTGGATCCAAAGTTTACTTCACAATACTGTTCATGTGTGGCAGTGGCATAGAAAGGGCAGTGCAGGATGCAGAAAGGGATGGCCCAGAGGCAGGAGGTTTGGAGATGACAGTGGTGTTAACAAGAAGTAATAAAGTGAGAAGGTATATGTTGATTGACAGAAAGATAGAGCAAGAGACAGTGCCTTGTGACTCAGGTGTGACCCAGCCCGTGGCTATTCTTTTCTCCACCTTACTCTACCTTTTCTGTGCTGTTGCTGCATGTGTGCTCGTGGTTATGTAAAAGCCTCAAAGCAGATAAAACAGCAAGAAGTTCAGAGGCTGCAGTGGTAGAAGCATGTGGAGAATTCTGGCAGGAAATACCTAAGACGGGGCAAATGAACTCTTCTGTAGTTTCACCCAAGACAGACAACAGAATGGACTTCCCTCTTTGGACTTACTCTTCAATTCTGTCTCTTTTGTCTTTTCTCTTGTGATCCGCCACAAATGACACATGCTCAAACACAACTTACTGCCCTTGGAGCGTAGTCAGAATCTTTGTGTTCTTTTCAGTTTCTGAGAGCAGTGAAGATCCTTAAATATGTTATTGAACACGTATTGGCAAAGCACAGTTTAATCGTAGGATGCACGATTTCAAGACACTTCATGTGTTTATGTGATGTATACATACGGTTCTGCTTATTTCATTCATTCATAGGCCACGAACAAAAGATGATCTTAGAGCATACTGTATACTTTTACAGGTAAGAAAAATACCTTCTCTTTAGTTAAAGTATATGTCTGCTTAACTTCTAATCTATAAACCAGTATACTGTGCAAACCAGATACTTTGTATAGCCGAGATACTTCACACTTCATTTCCTGTTTTAAGAGTGTATTAAAATATGGAAGAAGTGTAGGGTTGTGGTATTTTGCTGGCCGGAGTTAAACCACGAGAGTTATGCATGATGGGAATGGGAGCGTAATGGAAGACAGTTGATGGGGAAAGGTTGCATAGATTAAAATGATAAACTAGCAGTTAGACATGCAATTGTTTCCCATCAATTTGTGGCTTGAAAAAACAAATATTTTAGCTGATTGTTTGTTAATTCTTTCTTATTCTGAGGTTTGCTTTATTGATGTGCTTAACTCTGATCCTTCCAGAAAGTGTCAGTATATGCACTTTTTGATATTGCTGTAACTTTGTCCAGCAGACTCTCCAGTCTATCTGACTGGCTACGTTGTCTGATTTCTGTCTGTGTTAACCTATTTGCCTTTACTACTACTATAGTTGATTTGCATTGGTAGCAAACTTCCCCTTTAATTTTGCCAGTGTAGAAAACACCTCTCCACACAAGGAGAGGTTTCTGCTGTTATTTGAGAAGATCAGATGGCAATTTAATTTTTTGAGACAGTAGTTTTCTTCTCTGGGGTGGTATGCTAGCTGTGAACTATAAGGAATATATCCTGCTGATGTGTGAACTCGTAAGAGGGAAAATAAGTTTGGATTGATGTCTGGGAAGACAGCAGCTATGAGAATACTTACTGCTGAGATGGAAAGCACATCACTGAGAGGAGTGCAATCCGTGGGCAACACAGTAAAGGATAGCCCAGAAAAATATATTGACTGCTGCCTTTATTACCTATGGGCTTTCTCTTGAAACAAAAAAATTATACTTCTATCTTTTAAGTTGTGTATTTTTTTTTACTAGAAGTTGCAAATATTTTTTTAATATAGTTTTACTACTGTCAGCAATTTTCTGATTTCCTTTCCTGTATAATTGTATTGGCAACAACAAACATAAGAAAAAATCCTAATGACTTTTTTCCCTTTATGCAGTTTATTAACCTAACACATTTTTTTAATCTTTTTCAGAATCCTCAATTTAGTAACACTTCTACTTATGTCATCTATGCTCACTTGCTAAGACAGATAGCAGCCTTAACAGAAGCTGACCATCATTTCCTAGTGCACTGGTCTAAAAAGTAAAAAAAATAATAAAATAAAAGTTAAAATTCCATTTTTAGGATTACAAATGTTACTGTATTTCCATTGATGTTGACTGTTTTATAAATTATATGAAAGTTAATTGACTAAAGAGATTGTTTTTGTTGTGTTCAAAGTACATTTGGACATAGTCCACTAAGTGATACTGATTTATAGATGCAAACGGTGTATAATGTATGTAAATGAATATCTTATGAAAAAAAGCCTTAATTGCAAAATAACTTATTTTTCCATGACATGCAAAAATAACTAAAACTGTATTTAAGTTTTTTAGATACATGTTTAAATGGTACTATTAATACAAACATCTTTTTGATCTTTGTTTAAATAAAGGTTTATCTTGCATAGTTTATAAAAGATACTGTAACTTTACTGTATGAAAACCACAAATTAAATTGATTCCCTGCTTCATAGCATAATAGAGTTAGTGAGAGCACGTAGTTAGGGCATTTGTTATTTGGTTAATTTAAATAAATCTAATAGCACTTCACTTAAAGTCAAATGAGGGTAACTGTCTAAAGAGAGGCTTTTAAGTTGGTATACAGGTTGCCTTCCTTATGATGACTGTGCAAAAACTTGGTCTGGGGTAAAAAAAAGTTTGAATGGTGTTTGCTTGAATATGTTTGAATATTCACACTTCCCTTACCTTCTAGGGAATCTGTTAAAAATGGGTTTTCTTCTCTGCAAGGATGGAAATTATATTTCCCTCCTCTCCCCATGTACTATGCCTAGATTTTGCTTAAAATTGTGGTGATATCTGATTGCATTTGAATTGATGTACAAATAAAGTTTACCCTTTTAGTTAAGAAGGCAATAGGCATATTGATGTTTTTATTCTTAAAACATCAATTAGAAATCTAAACCACTAAAATAGGAGAGGTCTTGTTTAGAAAAGGATGCTTTAATATAGTTACACAAATGTGTATTGTTGTGATATTATGGAAGTGGTGCATCACATAATTTAAAATGTGCACTTGTCACAAGCATTTTGAAGTACTTTCCTCTCTTTATTCAATAGGACCAAGTATGACAAAATAAAAAATTGAAAATTCCTCAGTATTCGCACTATGGGGCGAAAGAGCTAAGGATTTTTCTTTTCTTTTTGTTTACTAAAATTAAGAACAAGCAATGATTCCATTGCTTGCTTTCCCGCCCCAAAAAAAACCCCCCCCCCAAATCACAGATATTAAAAAGCCTAGTTAGGGATGCACTGAAGCGCATTGCTGTGTGCCAGTGTTTAAAAGCTTGCTTCTACCAAACTTTATATTTGAAATTTTGTTCTCATTTATAGGACAACATGTTAAAAAAAAAATCCAAACCACGTTGAAATCTGATAATATAAACTCTCGCATGGACAGTGATCACATCAGTAACTGCAGCGTGTTTGTTTTAGGATTTCACAGAGGAGGTTCAAGCCGCTGGTGGACAGGTTACTGCAATTTATTTCTTTACGCCTGTTTCCTGCAAAACCTGAAGAGTTTCCACCTATGGTGAAATGTACCTGGTGGATTCCATCAGCAACCAAAGTCCTGGCTTTATTTAGTAGGTATTTTTCTTGAACTGTGTATGCGTGTGTGTGTGTGTGTGTGTATATATATGTACGTACACACGCACACATATGGAGAGGGATAGTTTATACCTCTCCTGAGGAAGACTGACAATGATGGTGGCACAGTATGAACTACAACAAAGCGCCAAAACATAGTAAGCAACAAAAAGCATCATCTTCTGTCAAGTCTTGCTTTCCAGTACAGCGTAATTGCTGTACATCATTTTCCTGTAGCATCAGTTGAATGTTCAGACAAAATCCACAGAAATAACTGATAGTTAAGGTTTCCCTTAGGCTTATAAGACAAACTGTTTTAAATGTGTAATTGCCTGAATTTCTTCTGTAACTGGCTTACCCCCACAGAAGTGTTTAGCATCTAAGCGAAGTTAAGAAATGCACATACCTCTTAGGTCCAAAACTGAAGCTTGAAAAAAGTAAATCCCTGTCCAGCTCAACAGAGAACACAGCAGATTTGACCATTGCAAATGTAAACCTCCTCCACTCTAGTAACTAGGCTATTGGGGGGATGAGCTTTTACTATGAAAATAGGAGGCTTAAGGTCAGACCCCTTTTTTTGAAGGGTAAAAACCCTTTCTCCTTTCTAGGAGAAAATTAAACCACCAAGTGAAATTTAAGATTGGAATTAGGGTGAATTCATTTAGCTGTCAACTTAAAACTTTTCCTTAAAAGCATTCTGCAGAGTCTTGCCTGTCCAGAGCGACAGTTTAGACATGTAAGCTCAACTGTATCTAAAGCCAAAACGTGTGTTGCCTGATCATCTAGGAAAGAGTTGCTAATTCCTTAATTCTGAGAAAAGGGATTTTTAGTCATTCAAAATACACTTCTTTCTGTCTGACATCAATATTACATTATGTTTAAGTGCAAGTAGAGAAAACCTATTAGCTGTTTGACTTTATAAGAATGTTACGTGAGATAGCTTAAATGTGACTTGGTATTCTTCATTTGGTCAAGCACTTAATTTTTGTTCTGGTGAGTGTAGATGGTATAGTAGTTACCTGAAGAAATAGGCATGTCTTTGCATGCTATGTTTTGTGCCCCTCCCTTTCCATCCCTTTTGCAAAGAGGCGTCAAACTCAAACAGATAATTGTTATCTGGAAAGCATGTAGATGTTGTTATATCCATAGCGATGTTTGAAACTAAATGAGGTTGTTTAAGAAATCCATCAATCAAACTGCTTTTTTATTGATTTCAGCAGAACAGAGCATTCTTTATCCGTGAAACCTTAACTTAGTGTATGTCATTAAGAGGGCTGGAGTCAAATGGAGATTCTTTTATAAATGGGCTGAACTAGGGACTTACTGTCTTCTACAGTAATTAATATGATGTCATATGGTGTTATGTTATAGTTGTAATTCTGTAGCTAAGACTGAGTTGTTAGTAGCTGATTTGGTTTCAAATTCCTGAGGTCACTGGTGCCCAGGATGCCGAGAAAGATGTGCCGAATCCAGGCAGCATTTTAAGACTTTTGTGTTTTCTTTGTAGATGCTGCCAATAGTCTGATCAGCCCTCCTATTATCTCATATACAGACTTTTATAATTCTACACTTGATCATATTGATCTTATGGAAGAATATCATAACTGGCAATGTTATGGAAATTCTCACAGGTAAGAGGAATAACTGGTTGGTTTTTTTATTTAGTCATATAATATGTATATCTACCTTCTATGTGTATGTATAGCCACATTAAATATTGTATTTTATTAGAAAAGCATATTATAGCTACTACTTGCTATACTTGCTACTGTATGGATCGAAGACTGTAATAAATTGTAATTCTGCCTTTGCAAACTGGAGAAAAAATATAAAATGTAGATAAAAATGTGAATATTTTATTGGCATAGACTTCTAATTGTGTCTTATTACAAACATTTTAACCTCCAGTATATTCATAGAAAGTGGTGCTTTGCATTCTTACCACTTAATACTGAAAATGTATCTGATTATGTGTATATGTGTCATCGATCATTTTTGTTCTAGTGAAATTAATTGTTCTATTTCTGTGACATGAAAATAAACATACAGGTTAAGTTTTTACAGGATCAAAGCATACAAAGGTATTTCACTTCTTGTGAGAGGCAGCCAGCAGTATGATTTAGAAACATATAGAGAAACAGGCATTTCATCTTTATGCTCCAGTTTTTAAAATCTTATTAACAGTTTCTTAATAAAAATGTTATTTTGTATAGCTGTATTTTTCAGCATAATCAGTATGAATCACTCAATCTTTATAGTTTGAATCACAAGATCAATTAAGATTTCCCCATATTTCAAGACACTTTTAAGTAAGGTAATTTAAGACATCAGCCATCCAAATGTAGCTTTCTTGCAGAGCATATTTTGCTCTACCAAGGCAGGTATTTTTGGCTAGGCTTCTGTCTCATACCTGATATTCTGCATGGGAAGGAAAAAACCCAAAACCCATGACATACGATAGCATTAAATGTAGCTTTGCCTAGTTTCAGTCAAAGCATTGGAATCTGAACACTGCTGAGCTCCAGCTTTTTTTTTTTCCCATTGACACTATCTAGCTGTTTCAGTACACACATCCAAAACTTCTAAAAGGGTTCCACCTGCTCCAGTTCTTCTCAGTTAGGGGGAACGCTGGGAAGTCAATATGTATCAGAATAAAGTTTATTTGATACATAATTTCTGGAGCAGCTGAAGTGTAGACTAGCTGTCTTTATTCTTAAAGTAAATTTAATATTTTTACTTTGTCATAACCACACTTATTTCCAATTTTACATATTTTTAACTCTGTGTTGTTCCACTTAAAATAAAAATAAGGAAAAAAACCCCACACAAAACAACCAAACAAAACCAACAAAAATACCACCAAAGAATTACAATCAAGACGTACATGCTTAAACTAAGAAGGCCAAGTAGGAGTAAGTCCTGGTTTACCTTCCATATGAAATATATTAAATTACATAATTCTTCAAACTAAGTCAACACTCCTTGGTAAAATATTTTGAATTAGGATTTCCAGGAGACCAAGTGAGAATATTTTTCCTTGTTTTCCTTTGTTTCCTAAATACATTAGAACCCAGAGCTTCTCACAGGCAGGATTCAGGGTGCACATGCAGTCTGGATGGAAGATGCACACACAGTGTCTGCAGGTCTGGGTATTTCAGTATAAACTCCTGCTAGGTGGTGCATGAGCTAAACCACCAAAATAACCAGTTACAAAAAAAAATCTCTTATCTTGATGATTTCTGAAGGTTTTCAAAATTATTTGCATTATTTGATTACAGTGGAATGTGGGTTTGATCTGATATTTTAGAAGTTCTAAACACTTATAACTGTGAAGGACCTGTAGAAAATCAGTTCCTTTGTAATTCATTGGCAAATAAGCCGAACCAGAAATATTTCTACTGTGTATCTACAAATGCTGCACTGAGATAGCTGTTTGTCTTGTGTTTAATAATAAGACATAATTTTCTTTAAATTTTAGTATTTAAAGAAAATGTTGACTGTTTTTTATTAGATGTATAATAATAATAAAAAGGAGCTTTGTTGAGAAGTATTATTACTAATTACAATTTCTAGTAGTATTTGCAAAGAACAGTTTGTTCTGCTGAACTGAGTAGCTGTGTAGACAATACAAAAAACCAGCAGCTATTTGCAAGTTACTATCAGTGGAGGGAAGGTAGTTGCTGAATGATAGTCCAAAGGTTCACTTCTGTATTTTCAAAAAGAAAATCATATGCTAGATGCTAAAGAGGAAATATTTTTATCTTCTTTTCCTATTAGGTTTTCTTTCTGTCAATACCCATTTATTATTTCTATAGCAGCAAAAAAAGTTATTATTCAAAGAGACTCAGAACAGCAGATGATAAGTATTGCACGGGTAAGTCATTTAGTGATAAAAGTTTGTGTCTCATCTGTTGGTATTGTATAAGTTTCTGTTAGATTGCTATTTCATCCACTATTAAATATTCATCATCGTATTTCAGACTACACCGAGAAAGAACTTGAGCTATTTTATTATTACTGGTCTGTAAACATTCGCGCTGGATTCTTTCACTAGTTTTTAAAGTGCTTATCTTTAGGATGCTTATAAATACCAGTGTTGTGGAGAAAATGTTACAGTAGTTTTTTTCTTTTTTTGAGAAACCAGCCTAATGTGCTAGCATGTTAAATTAGCAAGTTAATTATGAAGAAAAATTCCATGAGAATTTTGGGCTGTTTCCTATTTAATTCTGTGAAGATATGTGGTCACGAAAGACCAGAATGCAACTGTACCTTCGCAAGTCACAGAAGAGGTATTGCTTCTGGGCAGCCTCTTCTGTTTTGAAAGAGGCATTGTCTGCCTCCTTCAGTGGTAATTTTCTTCAGGTGCTAGGTGGTACTGGTTTTCTCAGTGCTCAGTGTGGCAACACCACAACGTATCCATTTCTGTCTTGCTGGACGTGTCTTGTGAATAGCTAAGTAAAGCACAAACCAGTTTTCAGAATCTTATGGGTATGTTCTTAACTATTTGGGAAGTTTAAAAGGTTGCTGCACAATTGCTGCCTTCTTGTTAAACTTCCTGATAAGTTAGCATTTATACCAGAACCGTGCTATGTGCAGTAGAAAAGAAGTTGCATCCCTTAGAAGATACTGAAGCAGCTATTGCACCTGGGTAAGTCTTTAATGCAATATACTAAGGAATTTCTACATTTAACAAGTGTGGCACTTTGGTTTTTAAATGAAGATACTCCATGTATGATGGCTTTTTTTTTTTTCATTCAAATAGCAAAGCCTTGTGGATAAAGTCTCTCGCAGACAGAAACCTGACATGAATATGTTGTTTCTAAATGTGAAAGTGAGGAGGACACACCTTGTCAGTGATTCACTTGATGAGGTAACAAAAAATGTAATTAAGCGGTGTGTTGCTGAAGAGTAGCTATTACACTTGGATTTCAGTTTGATAAGTCATATTTATATCTTTCTGCACTAAAAAATTGGGAATATAACTGTATAATCCTAAATAAAAAGAACTGAATTACTGTCACAATAGCAGTGCTGCAGAACAGATTAGGTTAGACATTCTGAACTTTATGTTCCATCCTCGTACTGCTCCATAGCTAAGCCCATAATGAACATACATTTTGCATGCCAGGCAGTATGTATTTGTGTTTGTAATTTTTCTTAAGAACCTAGCGCATAATTATCAGGTTATGTAGGACTTGGTTCCATGGTAGAAGCATGAATAGTAAGTGACTAATCTCTAATGAGTTTGTTCTGTCGAATATTTTTCTTCTTTTTCTTCACTAACTTCACAGTCTTATAAGAATTATTTTAGGCTTTCTTAAGTTTTTATCTTGATTTTAACTAATTCCTCAAATTCTTGAATGTAATTTTTTCCTTTTTTAGAAATTAAACATGTGTCCATTAAACTAGGCAATTCTTACAATCATAGGATGGTTTGGGTTGGAAGGGACCTTAAGATCATCTATTTCCAACCCCCCTGCCACAGTCAGGGGCACCTTCCACTAGACCAGGCTGCTCAAATCCTCATCCAGCCTGGCCTTAAACACTTCCAGGGATGGGGCATCCACGGCTTCTCTGGGCAACCTGTCCCAGTGCCTCATCGCCCACTTCTTCAGTATCCACTGAGTCTTGCCTACTGACATGAAATAGTGAAATCTAGTTCCCTGCTCTTTCTCATGTAAAGCAGCCTGATGGTATTGAAGAATAAGTCTAAGTGGTGAAAACAAGACCAAACAAATTCTGATTGCTCATATTCAGAAAACATAAGTTTAAACTTCCCCAAATTAAAGCCTGTCTCTTTTGGCCTTCTATCCTGAGATAGAAGAAATATGAGTGGTAATACTGCTTTCTCGCAGTCATTGTAGGTTGGGTTTTTTTGTTTGTTTGGTTTTTTTTGGTTTTTTTACCACACTGAAAAAAACAAGACTAACTTTAAAAGTTCTGATAGCCAAAATATTCTCCTATTTATTTCTGATGTTTTCTTCTGCCCATATCAGGGATGGGTAAGAATGTATTATATTACCTGTATTCTCACAAGTGAAGCGGTGGGAAAGATGTCTTATTTGTATTTCAAATTAAAAAAACCCAAAATTTGCAAAGGAAAATCACTTCACCTAATAAATAGTTTGTGTCAAATAATAAAAATGCCTATATTTACAAAATTGGTGCAACAGGAATTTACTTTAGCATCTAATAGTGTAGAAATTATTTTAGTGCATGAATCTTCCTGACTGGTTTAAATACTTTCTCCAGAGCTTGGAAGTTAATGATTTAAAGATAAATTGTATAGGAACTTGATCTGAAAGATCACTGCTAATTGTGAAATGCTATAATTAAATATTTGCAGGTCTTTTGCATACCTGGATGAAATGCTGTCTCCTAGGACAGAGGAATGAAAAGAGCTTGTAACCATTGTCTAAAAACAGTTTTACAAACAGCTGATACTTGCTGGCAGGTATCTTATGCTGAACAAAACTGTGTCCAAATATTGAAAGTTTTAGGTACCTTGTTATTTCTAAAATCTTCAAAGGATACCTAATTTCTTTTTTAATCTGTCATTTCTTCCTGTTATGTCTTCTGTGTAGGTCCGAAAACTTGTATAGGTCCAGAATATTCCAGGCAGATTCAATTCATTGTATCTAGTAGCTTATTAAGAGTCTGTTTGCATACCACCTAACTTCTTTACAAGCCTAGAGAGTGGCACCATGTGCAAGGTAGTTGATGATGTCATGTTTGTCTTGTTTCTGCACCGCAATCATTTTTTTAGCATAGTTATGACCTATTAGTAGGAGATGATGCAATTTGCTACTTTAAACAAAGCAAGAGTGGTGTTCTTTATGGCTAGAGATAATGATAATACTTTTTTTTTTTTTCTTTCCTACCTATTTTGTAATAGTTAGCAAGGAAGAGGGCAGATCTGAAAAAGAAGTTGAAAGTCACATTTGTGGGGGAAGCTGGTCTTGATATGGGTGGCCTGACAAAAGAATGGTTTCTTCTTCTGATTCGCCAGATTTTTCACCCAGATTATGGTGAGTCCTCATAAATGTTCTGAAGTACAATGTTAAAATTTGTTAATTTTAAATTATCAAAGAAATTATGGATAAGAATTCTTCATTAATCCAGTATTAGGCAGAGCAGTTACTAATTGATGTAAAAACAAAAGCAGGTAAATTAGAGTTGTATATAGATGAGAAGTACTTTTGGTATAGAGGAAGGTGGAAGAGTGTGGAAAGTACTTGAATAGCTTTGAAGATCTTGGCTTTTGGCAAGCAAGTTCAAGCATTGCTGAAAAACTGAGATTTTGCTTCAGTGGTATAGCAGAATTAGAGGTTGAAAAAATCTCTGATCGATGGAAAGGATTAGAATTAGGATTCATCTTTTTTTTTTTAGTAAATAGGAGATTGGAAGACATGAATGAGCATTCATAAACAAGCAGTTCAATCTACTTGGTTTGTATTGTTGTAGATGGATGTGCATGTGTTTTTTTTCCCCACACTAATATTTCTCACGAGTCAGCTTTCCTCAGCTGTGCATGGATACATTACTGATGTTGTAATGGGTTAAGGTGTTCCTAGGCTGGCTCTTTAATTAGAAATAATGATTTCTAGGGGCTTCAGTATAACACCTGATAGTCATTGATCGAATGCAAGAGCTTGTCTGTCTGCCTGGAAGTGTTCATTTTCCTTAAATGTGTGATACTCTGTTGTTTATAGGACTCCTTCTAAAGGCCCAGAGCTTTAAGTCCTAAATATGTCCTCAGATCTGCTGAGAACATTAATTGCCGATAGCTCTTTC
>NW_010266310.1:28356-30138 GCF_000690775.1 Eurypyga helias
AAAAAAGAGTTGGAGACATGGCATTTGGTGATAACAATCGTAACAGGAAATGATTTATCCTGGAGGAAGTGTTCTATAAGTTTGACGGTTCTGTTAGTAAAAATGTGTCAGCAGAGCTTGGTAACTGATGAGTTTGGAAACATTTTGAGAGCAATTTTTTCACCAGCTCTGGCAGGCTTTCTCGCTTTAAGGTGTAAATTCTTTCATTGCTATGACTATCAGTCAAGTGTGGGATGAGTTCAGGAACGTTCTCATCCCTTGGAAAGGGACTGCATGCTCTGCTGCTTTTAATGTTTAAGTTCCAAGTAATGGATGTCAGAAGCTTGGAAGGAAAAACATAGGAAAACATCACTGCTATTACCCTTTCCAGGTTAGCTGATCCTGCAGATTTAACCTCTGAAATTGAAGAACTCTGAATTAACTCAGTTGTCGGCAAAAAAAAGGCATTCCTTTGTGTGTGACAATAATTGGGATTTGAGGCCTATTTTGTTCCATCATCACTGCCCTCTTTCAGTATGTGAACCTTGCTCTGCCTTACATGCAACTGTTCTGTTGCTTCTGGTAAAGGCACTGTCTAAACCTTTGGTGATGAGCATGTTTTTGGGCTAAGTTCAAAAGATTAAGTTGTTCAGGAAAGTAGCAGGGGAAAATGTGAGGGCAGATTTTTACCTATAATTTTTCATAAGAACTGGATGTCCCCAAGACATTAATTAGATTTTAATTTTTTTAAAATACAAAGGAGTTTAATTTTTCATTTAAATCTTATTTTTCCTTAACTTCATTTTCAAACACAAATGCAGTAATCTACTGCATACAAGTTCTTCTTACAACTATTCAGTGCTTTGGTTTGTACACTGACTGTGGAAACAATAATAAACTGTTGGACCATTCAATACCAGCAAATTAAAACCAGTCATCGTGTTTTATCCAATTTAATTCTGCGTTGCTGAAGTTTGTTTCACTCTCAGCGCACACTTCGCTAGAGTGTGTCTTGCTTCTCTGAGCAAAACTTCCTAGGCATCTGAAAACTGTTATATGCTTTCATTATGTATGTTTTTACTTTCTATTACTCTTTAAAACAGAATGATCAGTGTCTGATGCAAATAGCAGTCAAACTAGCCTATAGTCATGATTTCAGTAGGATCTAGCCTGTCATTTAGAGCAGTGGGTAGCTTTTTTACAGTATTTGTGGTTTGGCATTGTTATTTTAACTTCTCTGATATAATTTTTTTGACAGAAAATATGAAACATACTCCTTTGCTGCTACTGTACATATAAGATAAACCTTTTACAGCTCTACATTCTAAAAAGTTAAAGCTTATAATGTTTGTATCCTGGGATTCATACCAACATTTTTAAAGATTGGCATCTGCTATTGACCCAGGAAGGGAGGAAGAAATGGGTTTACGTTGCAGCAAGAAAACTTTTGGTTGGACAATTCATGTTTCTGGCTGTACAGATTAATATCTGTGACAGTCAGTGAAGAACGCCTTGTACCAGCACTTGACGGGGCTGGCGGGCTTGGGCCTGCCGCGGGCTTGGGCCTGCCGCGGGCTTGGCACTGCACTCGGTGGCCCTTGCTCAAGCACGTGCAGGTTCCTGCTGTGGGTGGGAAGACAGGGCTGAGAACAAGCGGGGAGGTATGGGCCCTTCTAGGCGCATTTTAAGGGTGCCTATGTCAGAAACATGAGGTTTTGTACGACTTTTGGTTGAAGCTCAGGCTTTACAAAAGGCCACCCTTCCTGTTCTGCAGGGATGTTCACCTACCACAAGGACTCGCAC
>NW_010266310.1:30187-86097 GCF_000690775.1 Eurypyga helias
TTGGTTGGAGCTGTATCCTTTTATGTCTGCTAGACGGTGCTGAAAGAGCAGCCACTTCATGAGCTGGTATGGGGATGAAATAAGGCATTGATTAAAGCTTATTCAGGTGTTGCATATACACGTGTGTTCCATTTTAAATGTATAAAAAGAATCTAATTCAAGCCAGTGAACTAAAAATAGGAAGAAAATGGTGGTGTGTGGGTACGTGGTACATTTACAGTCAAAAATACTAGGATTAAGTTTACACATGCAACTATTTTGTGTGTAAATTGTCATCTTTTCATGTACTTACACCTCTGCCTTTCATTCAGTAAACATAAATGACCCTGTATGCATTAATATTTCATTTAATTGCCTGTTGATCAGTATGTGGCCTTTTTTTTTAACTGAATGGAAGACACATCCTAATTTGAGCATAGGTTTAATTCCTAGTTTCTGTTGTGCTCACTTATGAAGTCCTCAGACAAATGATGAATGATAATGTATGCTTATAACTCCAGTCAGATGGGATGATGATGTCCCCATTTTACTGATTGCAGTTGCGCCAGATGATGATTGGAGGTCCCTTCCAACTGAACTATTCTGTTCTAGTGAGAAGCTGAATTGTGAACTGGATTCTTCTAACTTTTTGTATAATTGCAAATTTGTTTCACCAGGTACATTTAAATGTGCTAGCTGATAGCTGCAGTGCCAGTGCAGGTTTGTCTTTATGCTTTTAGATTTATTTGAAAGAAAAAATCCTATATTGAGAGTTCTGTAGAATTTTTTGATTAAAAACATATATCTACAGTTCTCTTCAAAAACTTTTTTCGTAACAGTTCTTTGGAACAATTTATTATAGAAATGATTGTATAGAATATTGTGATGAAGATTCTCAAGTGTTCTGTCAATGTGCATCATTTGACCATTTTAACTACTACTTAATTGTAACACAAAACTGCAATTAAAATTATCAGTCTAAAAAAATTAAATCATTTCAATTCCTACTGTTTAGCACCTCTTAGAGTATGTTGAGTAGAATTTTAAAATTTTTACAAGTTACTTACTTAAAATATTTACTGTAATAAGGATGTGTGGGGTTTGCCCTTAACGTTTGACATGTATAGCTTATGGGACTTGCTGTATATAATAGCATCACCTTGGATATTCGTTTCCCACCTTGCTGTTACAAGAAATTATTGAGTCCTCCCATTGTTCCCTGTGATCATAACACACTTGTAGGCATCTCTGACGTCACATTAGATGACCTGATTCAGATTATGCCTGTGAGTATTATGGTTTTTTTAAGAGTCTAAACTACTGTTTTAAAAACTGTTTTATTTATATTTAATGCTTGAATTATAAACTGTTTGAAAACAGCCTTTTTTGTTGGCACAGGCTGTTAAATTTTTCTGTTGAAAACAGCAAATCACCTTGTTTTCTAGCATAGCAGAATTTTTGTTGATCTACTTGAAGTTAGAATACCCAAATCTGATATGAACCTTCTAGATACGTTTTCTGTAGTAAAAAGGAAAATGTAACAGTTTATACTGAAATAAAAATAAATAATTAAATATTAGTTAAGCTGTGAGTTTTCCTTTGTGTATACATTTGGAATATACAACCTTTTCCAAGATACTTTCTGTATAAAGTAAATGATTCTAGCACGTCCTTGCAAAGCACATCACTTAGTTTTGTAGATTTACTAAAGAGTTTTTCTCATGTTGTAGGAACTGGCCCATGGACTAAGTGAACTTCTATCCTATGAGGGCAATGTCGAAGAGGATTTTTACTCAACTTTTCAGGTCATTAAATACACAATTATAAGTGATTCTCAAACTCATTCAGTAATTTTTACCAATGTTGCTGCAATGGAGTGGCCTACTACTGTGTGATTACTGACTGTTTGGAATGTAACTGCACGGGCTTTACAGCTTGCTTCAAGAACCAGCCTGGTCCTGGGTGCTGAGGGCGTACGGAGGCTGCCTTTGTTACAGGGCTTTAGGTTGCTGTCGCCGGGCAGAGGAGGTGGATCTGAGTACTGACTGCCAGTGTCGCATGGCCAGCTGCTGGTGTGTTTCCAGTCGGTGACCTGGTCTGTGGAATTCATCTGGCTGCCAAACAATCCCTTTTCTGTCTAACCCAGATGGTAGTCAAAGCTTACTCTGGTCATTATATACTTTGTCCTTGGACGTGACCAATACCCTGTTCAAGTTACGATAGTTTTGTTTGATCTGTATGTCTCACTGCTACTTCAATCAAGAAAGACTTTCACATTTATTCATTGTTTTAGAACTAGTTAGTAAAATTTCATGACTCAGTATGGATGTGTATTGGACTAGTATTGACCTTTTTTCTTCAATTTTGAATTACATTATTGTCAGACCATATGACAGTTTTTGTACAGTGGGTACTTTTGAGATCCTAGGTGAGCTACAGTGGAATAAGTACCTTCTTAATTGTATTTGATGATCCTAAATTTTTTCTTTTATATGAAAAACATTGTGGCTCCAGAGCCTGCAGGTCAGTTGGATATGCCACTGTGTAACAGGGTCATTTTTTTCTACTTTGAATACCGATTTCCTGAGCAATTTGTTGAAAATTGTAATATTTAACTTGTCTTAAAACCCCATAACCCTAAGAATTACAGCATATGCTAGAGAGAGAGACAAGGGAAACACGTTAAAAAATAAACACAAGCTTTGTAATTTGTGAGTATATGAATGTATTTTCTAGTACTGACCTTCACTCCCCTTTTTCTTCAGGTTTTTCAGGAAGAATTTGGTGTTATAAAATCTTACAACTTAAAGCCAAATGGAGATAAAATTCCAGTCACAAATCAGAATAGGAAAGGTATTTCAATATATATTAACTACACAGATTTAAGTTAGTCCTTTTTTCCTTCTTTTAAGCCTAAATTTTCTTTAACTAAGTTTGAAAATGAAATTACTGTAGTCCTTTCTTGAATGCCTACCAGTTTAATAGTATCTAAAATGAAATGCATTAATTTTTAAGTCAGTACCATTTGAGAGAGCACAAGAAATTATTATTTAAACTTATTACGATGTAACAAAATAAAATGGTTTTCTTTTTTAGAATATGTGCAGCTCTATGTTGATTTTCTTCTCAACAAATCAATCTACAAACAATTTGCAGCTTTCTACTATGGATTTCATAGTGTCTGTGCTTCGTATGCATTACTGGTAAGAATAAAATGGCACACAACTCTTCGCTTCTGTTTCAAATATCTGACAATGACTCACCTAAATTAAACAAATTATGATGGATGATTTTAGAATTCATGAAGAATCTTGATTAATCAATGTAGCTAATTAATCCAACAGAAGCAGAAGAAATTAAGCAAGCAGTCAACTGTTCTCTATAGTGTTCCATTGAAAATAGATAAATAAAGCTCCAAAAGTTAGGCTTATCAGCATGCATTCACAGGCACTTCACAAGTTCTCATGTGGGTGTTTACAGGGATTCTCTGTATTCCCTACGTTTATGCACAGCAGAGTAAATATGTCTGTGTGCTCGAGTGACTCCTCTGTAAACATCTATTACTTTTTGTTGGAAGAACATTCAGTGAGGTTGAGATTAAACGTTATTTCGGTGTTCAGTCCTGTTTGGCTGTTGGAATGCCCCTTGTAGTGTACATCATCCCTTGTGCAGTAAGAAGAGAAAGAAGAGGCAATTACAATTTGCATGAGATTTTCTTCATTCCTGTGAAATTAGCCAAGTATGAGACACTTGCAGCAAAGTAAGATGTGACTAACTGCAGGGAAGGGTCTGTAAGGAGAAGGAAAATCCATTGAAATGCCATGGCATACTTCCACACAATTTATCAATGTTGCAGTAAATGATTAAGTAGGTTCTGCAGGTGTTAAGTTTAGCAGTTGTTAAACAGGGTTTATTGTTACGTGTATTTGCTTTGCACAGCAGTGTGTACAACTGCAAGTCAGCTTCTGTCAGACATCGCTACTCATCAGCCTACATTGGGACTTCACGTAAATCAAATGGAACTTATAACCAGAACTGAGATCAAGACCCTCCCTCTGAATCCATACATATAAACTTAGTTTTCTTCCTGACTCATTTGTCATTTAATCAGATGACAAACAAATCAGTTTAATAAATGTAAGACTGAAAAAAGTGAGGAAGAAACACGCTAAATTATTATGTTAGCCAGTAATTTGCTTTTTACTATATACAGTAGTAAGAAATACTTCAGACTACTGAGGAATTCATTTTTCTGTAAAATAGTATGTATCTAAGTTTTATATTGAATGATCATCTGTTGATTTTTCTCTAATGACAAATGAAAAATTCAATCTGCTGGCATAATTTCTCTACTTTAAAAAATTAAATATTTTTTCCTTAACCTCTGGCAGCTGCTTCGTCCAGAAGAGGTTGAAATTCTTGTCTGTGGCAGTCCTGAACTGGATATGTCTGCTTTACAGCGAAGTACCCAATATGAGGGCTACCAAAAAACTGATCTTACTATACGGTAGGCTTATTGTTTTTATTCTAATTACTGAGTTTAAAAACATCACAGAATGGTAGACTGTCGGGAATAATCTCTTCAATCTGAGAAGGACTGATATTTTAAAAATCTAATTCCAAATAACATAAAGACCCTATGAAATTACATATAAGTAGGAAGAGTTAGATTCTTAATGGCATAATTTGTTGCTGAATACCTTTAAAAGATTATGATCAGATTTAAATGGAGGTATTTTGAAAAGAGTATCTTCAAATACTGCATAGTGAAATCTGAGTCTTTATTATCCAATCTTCTAAAAATGCTTATGCTCTTCCAATTCTATTCGATACTAAGGACATTTATATTAGGAAGTAGAGGCATTTACATTTTTATAGGAAAGGGGATTTGGACATCACTTGACAACATGACATTTCAGATTTCATAAAGCATTGTACTTGCCAACTCCTTAGGAATTTATTTAACCTTACATAATAGGATGCTACTGATGTCCTATATGTGACATTAATTAAATTCCCAGTGACATTCATCACATAGTACTTGTGGTAGTATTATTACCCTCATACTTTTTTGTCATGGTATTGCATCTTGCAACATCTTCTTCTCCCTCTGCCCTGAACATAGATACTTTTGGGAAGTAGTACTTGGATTTACTCTTGACCTTCAAAAGAAGCTGCTACATTTTGCTACAGGAAGTGATAGAGTTCCTGTGGGAGGAATGGCTGATTTGAATTTCAAGATTTCAAAGAGTGAAACATCCACTAACTGGTAAGTAGTTTTCTAGATATCTAATAATTTTTGTTAGATTCTTTCCTGAGTGCCCTTATTGCTCTCAAATGTCTTTTTAAAGAAGAGAAAACTAACAGGTAAGGAAAAAACTGCATGGACTCCTTTATTTTGTCTTCAAAATGTTATTATGCCCATTTATTGATTACATAAATTTCACAGATAACCATCTAATACAAAACTGATTCTCCAGTCAATGTTTACATTTGAGGCCAGGAATTCTTTATTTATAGAGATTCTTTACATGTTTTCAATTCAAGTAAATTATTTGTTTAACTGTTCCTAACATGACAGCTGAGCTAATGAAAATAAACTGTTAATCACCATGCATTTTTCTGAATTCATTGAGTCTCCTTGTCATTATGTATAGCAGCCCCTGCACTTGCAAAAAATGCTTGCGTTCTTTCTTGATGGTTGAAATAAGAATTTTAACATGTATGGCTGGAGAAGGTGTAGCATGCCTTTAGGGTCTCTGGTGAGTAAGTGTCTGGCTGACACAGGGGTTGCTCAGAAGAAATAGGAACAAAGCAGCCTTGTAATTTCATTGTAAGGTTAAATTGTTCATGCCAAGTTCTTATGTTTCTGGTAGTATTTTATTTTGTATTGAATTGACTTGAGGAATTCCACATACTTTCCAGCTAGTATTTTTCTTCTCAAGATTGGAGAAAGTCACTTTAAGTAATTTGGAAAGCTGTATAGAAAAGCTTACTGGTCTGAAGCTCACTGCTAAGCAGTAATTGCTGCTAAGCAGTAATTACTGGCTTTACCTAGATTTCTCAAACACTTAAGGTAATCAAAATACTTAAATGAAGCTATATTTGAAAGTCAGGATTTTGTTGGGTTTTCTGTGGAGAGCTGAATTAAATGCATAAACACTAATTTTTATTTTAAATTTGGTTTATCTGATTACTGTGGTATTTCTAGTGCTTTATTCAATGAGCTAGTAACTGGTTTCAGTAACATGTTAAAGGAGCAGAGGGTCAGATGAAAAATGAAGAAAAATCAGTCAATGTTGAATCTCTGTTTAAGTTCATTCTCCTGCTAATTGTTCTTTTTCTTAAACATGGGAAAATGTGTTTTGAAATAGCATGTATTTCAAAATTATGTAGGTCTGTTTGTGCAAGATAATTGTTGCAGTCAGACTGGCTGCGCAGGGATGAACGTAGACGCGTTGGCATTGCATTGCTCATGCAGTATGATCAAAGAATTCAACAGCTATAAGGATTGCCAAATTAACGTCCAGTTTCCCAACTTTCCAAATTCTGAAGCACATGACTCCAGTCTGATTAACAGATCTTTGCTTGCTTATTTAAAGGGCGGGGAAGTAGCTTAGGTTTCCAGATCTGGGGGGATTCCAGCCCCTTTCAAGAAGATTAGCTGATGACCAAAGGCCAAGCTGCTGCTGTTCAAAAGACTAAGGGCTTCAGTGAAACAGAACCAGAGGGCGTTTGAGTCGCATACTAAAATTTAACTTTTAAATGTCCAAGTTTTAAAGATTTTTCAGTGTGTTGGGTTAATTCCAAATGGCAGGTTGACCCTTCAGCAAATTTTCTTTCTCCTCTCTCCCCCTCAACTAGTCAGTGCTTTCCTGCGTGTCACTTGAGGTTATAAGAAGATCCTGTAGCTTCTTACTGCCTGCAGCTATGAGTAGGTGGTTAGTGGCATCTCATACTGATGGCAAAAAAAGTGCTACGGAAGAACAGTTAGCAAACTACTCCATTCTAGTGAAAAGCAGAGTTTCCAGTGTTTCAGTCAGGCAATTCTAAGAGATATCTGCAACGTCTCTTCAAACTCAGCTCTTAGAAGAAACTCACAATTGAAAGTGTTGGTATGGCTAAGACCAAATTTGTGAGTTACTGTTTTTCCAGGGCTACAATCAGCCTCTCAGTGCTGTCTGTAAGGACGTACTTTACAAGGCTGAACTTTGAGTTCTGTATCCTCACAGGAACTGTGGTTCATCTAGGTGTCTCCGTACCTACTCCAGGACCCACCTTCCTTCTTCATGTTGTGGATTTGGATTCTATCCAGATTTTGTATTTAGAGAAAAAATGATCTTGAAGTCATGCAGTTGCTGGAGTTTGCAAAACTTGGAAGTGTTTCTAACAACAAAAAAAAAGAAACGGGGGTAGGGGGGAAGTTGCAGGCAAGCAAATTCACCTGAGGTGCATATGACCAAAAGTGGTGTTATTTGTGTTTAACAGAACTTGAACCAACAATATCTGGATAAATGTTCCTTTTACAGGGTTTTCTTAATTCATGCTTAACTGAAAAACTGTGTTGGCAGTGTTCTGCTGCCATTGCGTTATTATTAAATGTGTTTTGGTTTTTGTTTTTGTTTTTTCCATTGCATTATTATTAAATGTGTTTTTGTTTTTGTTTTTAATTATTTTAGGTTACCTGTGGCCCATACCTGCTTCAACCAGCTTTGTCTCCCTCCTTATAAGAACAAGAAGGAACTGAAGCAAAAGTTGATCATTGGAATTTCAAATGCAGAAGGTTTTGGTTTAGAATAAAATCACAAACTTCAAGAACAGCATATTTATGTAGCATTCACTCTCTTCTAATTGTGCCTTTAAGCTTTTTGTTCTTATGTCTCTTGATACTGTGTGAGTCTTACTCAACTTAGGTATTTTTTTTAATTAAATATGAAGTGTATGTTTTTTCCTGAATGGCAATACATTTACCGCTTGCTTTGTCACAGAAAGTAGCTTTCTTCGTACAAAAAGCTAGTCTATTTGATAAACGAAACCTGACTAAGGCAATTTCTAAGTTACAGTTTGTTTCTGTTTTTATTGATAGCACTTTATCATTAATCATAATTCCTTTACATCGCAGATATCCCACTGGGAGATAATATACAGAATATTTCGATATTAGCTAATCCCAGTGGTAGAATGTCTTCAATTAACATGAATAATAGAAAAAAAGAAAAAAACATACAGCATGTAGCCATATTTTCACAAAGGCAAATAGGAATTTTAGTCTTTATAAAATGTATGCAGTTTTCATATTCTGGTTTTCCTTCTCAATGAAACAGGCTGTCTAAGAAGCATGTAAATAACTGCCTGTGAACAAATAGGGTTTTGATAGTGCCATTTACTGCTAAAAAATTTATTTTTTATGAATAAGAGGTTTTAGATGTTGTATATTCAGCTTTTACAGATCAACAGGCTTGACTGTACAAAAGTGTTAAAAGGCACTTTTTTCAGTTTGAGAGGATTCACGTTCAAACTACAGGTATTAAGCAACTTGTATGTTCATGCTTTGATAGCAAACTAACCAGATCTACTGTAGCATTATAGTAAACAAAACTAGATATTTAAAACAAATTCCACGTATGGTGAAATATTTCAGGAAAAGAATGAAATCCCCAGCACATAGAAAACTGATGTAGTAGCAGGCTATCATTTTTTTTTCAGCAACTTTGTTGAAAGTCTTAATTAAGCTGTGACAAAAGTGAATACAAGAACAGTTTAGGAGAATGTTGAAGCTTTCATTATCTTGAAGGCCAGCATTTAAAGACAATGTTTTGTGGTTTTCACTGCACAAACTACATGAAAAGAATTACTGGTATGTCTGCTCAGAGTTATTAAATTAGGAGATGGGAAAGAAACCGGTTCTAAAATGCAGATGTAATTATAAGTCTGGGGTTTATTCATTAAATGGAAAGAATTTATCAGCATGCAGTATAGTATTTTTTAAATATGAATAGCTACTGTGTGTTCTACAGGTTTTTCTTTCAGCTGAATGAGGCCCAGATCATTCAAGACACTTTAGCATCTAATTTGTTATTTTTTCCCCATTGACTTCTGGGGCATGGATGCTTAAATATCTTGTAGTGTCTGTACTCAATTATTGATTTGCAATAAGAGTAAAATGTTAGATAGTTCTCATTTTCCCTCCCTGTATTATTTACATACAACCAACAAATTTACACATGATGAACAAATTAATCTGCCTAATCTGTAGTTTCAAAGCTGTTGTGGATTTTCTTCAATAGCCAAGTGTAAATTTTATTTTATTCTATTTCCTAGAGAAGGTACCTAGAGTTCTACTGATTTTACTCTTTTACTAAAGCAGAAATAAGTAGTAGGACATGCTAAAATATTAGGCTCTGTATTCATTGTGCTCTCCTTGAAACAATTAATAACATTTCTGTGGACTTCAGCCTGGAACAAAATTAGGTTAACATGGAGAGTGTTAAAAGCAGTACCTCAAACTTGTGTATTTTACATTGTTTCTCCCAAACTGAGATTTTAAAATCAATTTTAATTTAAAGGATTTCAGAAGTTAAGAAATAAATTAAACTTTTACCATTGCACTGAATACGAACTAATTAGCTCCAAGCAATGTTAAATTTCTAACAGCTGAATGTGGATGTAGGTAAGAAATATGAAAACAAACACTTTCCCCCTTTCCTCTCTCTGTAGAACTGAATTCTTAGAAGGCTGGCTAATGAATGAATAACTATACAGTATATCTGAAAACAAGGCAAAATAGCCAAAATATTTTTTTATGGCTTAAGCCCAATTTTAATAACTGTTTATCTATTAAAGTTAGAATAAAGGCTTTATCTTATTATTTTCACTGAATTGCACTTTGCCTTGGGTTTAGTTATTTATTGAAGCTTTTTTGATTTACTGTGTAATATTACCTCAGAATTCTAAAAAGGCTATTGTATTTGCATCCGTTTTTAAATGATTGTCATTCAATGACATTTTATATATTTCCTGATGTTGATAAATAGTAAATTTTGTATTTGTTAAATGAAAACATTGCACTGTATTTATGAAATAAGCCTCTGATCATTTTAAAACTTTTACTCAGTGTTGTTTGGTTGTTCTTTGTCTTGCCCTGTAATCCAGCAAACCTTTTTTTTAATCTCCATCATTTCTTTTGTATGGTACAATACAATCTGGTTTGTATAAACTTGTTCATTACTAAGTATCTATTTTTATGTATTAAAATTGTGCAGTCATTAAATGAAATATTTCAGTTTTGTGCCTCATTTGCTTAATTTATGATTTCAAAAATTTATCATAATGGATTTAAAAATACGATCAACTTATCTGCTTTTGTCTTATTTTATTTTGAATTTTCTTTGCAGTAATAGTTCTGCTAAAACACTGCATGGCTCATGGAAAAAGAAACTGAGTTTCAGCTATGCACCCAGAAATACATTCCACGTAGACAGTCAAAATTACGAGCGTTCCAGTGCGTACTGTGGTGTAACAATGCTGTGAAATAGCATGGATCGATCCTCAACTTCATTTTCCATGGTTTTATTTCTTCAGTTACAAGATTATTTTGGGGTACAAGGAGAGACAGAGTCAATCTGGTTTATGTTTTGTCTTTTTCTGACTAATTTTAACATTGAAAACGGGAGAACATCAGGTCCTGATGACAGGACTAATATCTGACCAGATTCAAACTTGCTTCTTGCCTCCTTTGTACCACTCTCGTTACCTACAGGTGGCAGCAAAGATGAGGATTGAAAGCACTTAATTTGGATGTCAAACTTCCCTCCCAACTAACAGTAGATACCGTAAGTACGAGTAATGAAGAAAAAAGTTGTATCTTATAAGTGTATATCACAAATAATTTCAGATTTTCAAAATCAGCAAATAGAAATTGGCTTCTAGCAAACGGGTATGGAGGAGGGAGAAGCAGTTGCTTCTGCCTAGCCCTGGGTTTTGAATATGTCATCTCTTTCCATGAAGTTCCCTAATGTGTTATTGGGATCAAGGAAAGACTGCCAAAGCCTCCGAGAGAAGCGACTGATTGTTACTGATCTCTGAACAGTCAATAGCCTCAGGACTGATATTTAGAAAGAGGTTAGAAACCTAGCTTGCCTTGTCCTGTTCCAGCTAGGGATCAGATGGCTGGTGCTAGGGCTTAAAATTGAAATGCACTATTTCCTTTTGATTTTCTTTTTTTTTGGCCAAAAGCAGTGAGGTTCTTTCGCTGTAGTTGCAGCTGGTGGTGGTACTGGATGACTTGCTCCAAAAGCAAATGCAGTATCAGTTATTATTTTTCATAGCTGTGGTATTTCATGTTCTTTCAGAATCCTTACCTACCAAAAAATGAAGACTCTTAAACTCCCTCAAAGCCTCTGTTTTCATGTGCTGACTGGCAGGCTGTAGGAGCCTGTGGTTTTCCTTCTACAGCACCTAGTTCTCTTCCAAGAATATTTCTTTTTTGTTTTGGTCAAATAACTTTCCATTCTATTTGGATTTTTTTTTCCTTTGGGATCTGTGCCGTTGTATGTGCTGTTGAAGTTCCTTGCACTTTTAAAGATTCATAGTGTTTAGAAAAATAGTAAGGGGATGGCTTGGACTGCCACAGCTGTTTCACTTGTGTTACAAATGTTCTGATTCATAGTCAGGTGGGCTTTGTTGTTAAATTAATGAGAAAAAATGGGTCCTGAGAGATCTGCACCTTTCGCATTTTTAATTAAATTCTTATTGAAGTCTTTAAACCCCAATGGTTTTATGTAAAATACACCAGGGGAACAGGTATAGCAAAGGTTGTTATCGTTTGGTATAGTTAGTGTGTTCGTAACTGTAGAGTGGATGTTTGATTCAAAAATAACTTGTTCCACAAACTCCATTTAGGAAAGAACTCTGAGGTCAAGGAAGATAGAGAGATTTTGTCTCTGAGGATCTGGCAAAGTAGTTGCTCATTAAACCCTGGAAGGGTGGGAGTTCATGTAAGTTGGGCAGCCCCTAACATAAGGTCAGTTCTGGACTCCTCTGCAGTACTAATGCTAAATAATACCTATATGCATGAGAAAAGGATATATACATTATTGGTTTTGTTGCATGTTTCGCAAGTTTTATGTTCTACCATGGCAAGGTTTCATTTACCA
The DNA here is from genome assembly GCF_000690775.1 of Eurypyga helias. Taxonomy (NCBI): domain Eukaryota; kingdom Metazoa; phylum Chordata; class Aves; order Eurypygiformes; family Eurypygidae; genus Eurypyga; species Eurypyga helias. Next base: position 42,322 of record NW_010266310.1, read on the forward strand.
TTTTTCTCTGTAGCATCAATATTTATGATCTGATATTTGTAGGGAGCGATGCACAGACTTTTACTTTCTGGTGCAATATTTTCTGTTCATGAGAGTTGTTCTAGATTATGTGGATGTATGATGCTCAGGTTTAATGTTTGGGCTTCTTGTTTATACGGTGTTTTAACTCTGTAGCATGCTTCCATACCGATCAGGAGAAAGGCATCTGTTCTCACAGAGTCCTTGGTTATCTTTACACTGGCACCTCTGGCTGCTCCCACGTGATGGACACTAACAGCCCAGGCTCTGCTGGTCTCTGCAGGCATTATCGGAGCAGAACTGTTTGTAACTGTGTGGAAGTTACTCAAGCCTTCTTGTCAACGAGTGAGTTTACTCGACGTATGTTCGATCTCTGCTCCGGCAGGGAGCTAGACTATTCATTTATTTTGCTATCCATTTTGTGTCAGTAGCGATACTGTGGAGGGCTGGAACTGTGTTTTCTCCCTTGGAAAATCAATCCAGATGGATATAAAGAAGCCAGAACACTGTCATTTTGAAAACAGTGTGGTTTAAACTCAAACATGTGGCTCTTGACTTTCTTTGTTTTCTAATGATTTTGTGTAACCTCACACCTTATGTGCAAGGACTGCACTGGCAGCATGCGTACTGCTTGGGGGGTTTACTAGTTGGCCTTGATTAGTAGGAAGGATGAGTAAATTGGCCAGTAACCTATGATGCCACAGTGAGCAGAAACGTCACTTAATTTTGTCATCTCACACATCTGCTTTATGGAGGCATCTTTCCCCAGATCTTTCTGGATTCCCAGATGGAGGAGTATCCTGCTCAGATTTTGAAATTCCCTGATAAGACATGTTCTGTGATACTTAATGCATCACATTCATTATTAAACATGTCACTTCACTATTAGAAAAATTAATTAATCATGGCAGATAAATGTGATGAGCACAGGAAAAACTTGGTTAGTAGTGGCAGAGAAAAATCTACTTTCTTACACAGTAGTTCTATAGAATTGCTTTTTAGTTGCAAAAATCTAATTTTATTCCTCTAACTGATGAGGCTTAATGTTTAATCTCTTGGGGAGTTTAAGAACCGAAATTAATTTTCTTTAATGCAATCACTGTGTTAGATGAAGCTAACACTTGAGTAAACTATAATGTTTTCCCATGTGCACAGCTGTGTAGTGCTCACTGCATTGTCTAATTGTACTGAAATTAATAAAGTGTTCTGCATCACTTTTCTTTTGGGATTCTAACTTTTGTGGCAATTTTACAGTGAAAGAAAAGCTTTCTCAAGCGTTGAAAGCACTTGGTATTCATTCACAGTGAAGCTTTTAAAGTAATAACATTCATTTGTTCTTGTTGCATTTATCAACCTCACTGCATTTTGTTTTGGGTGGTTTTGCTGTAGGATTCAGAATCTATTCAATATCTAATTTCTGCATATTGATTGAAATACATTAAGCTATTATCTCAAATGGCACATTCTGGAAGGTGAAAACATTTTCCAGTAGCCTGTGCTTCCAGAGGTTACTGTAAACCTGTGGAAAGGATTCCAAGTTAATAATTTCTTACTTTGCTCTGCCAATTAAGGGCTGAAATTTCCTGGGGTATTACAATCAAGCTGTGTTTGAACTACCATGGGGATGTTTGCTTTCATCCTATTGATCATCCCCTAGCCCATGCTTGTCTGGCTTCTGCTGGTGTTGGGTTTCCTACGCATACAGATTTTTTAAATGTACTTCTTACACTGTAACATTCAATACCCATTAATTCTTCCTTTCAAAAAGTGAACTCAGTTTCTTCAATACTCTGTGGTGTTGGCCAAGAACTAACAGGAACAGAACTAAAGACTCAACCAAATGAGTTTAGAAGACCCAGGTTTATTTTCCCATACTTGATTTTAAGAATTAAACATCATCCTGTAATCAAAGCAATAAAAGCAGCATCAACTCAGCTATGCTGAAAGCTGTGTATTCCATTCCTCATTCCCTGGGTTTTTGTGTAAACTACTGTTGGGATGTGACCAAAATGTGACTGATGCAATAGAAGTAAGTTTTTATATTAAAGTGATAGTGTTGGAATTTTTTGAGCTTATTCCTTGATTTCCTGTCCCCATGGGCTAGCTGTAGTTGTGTGTGGTTTTCCCTTGTAACTGACTGCAGTGGGTGCACTGCCGTTGTGAGTCGGAAGGTGTAACTGCTTGCGTCATTTTTCACATCATTAGTTGTCCAAAAGAAAAAATGAACTTCCTGGGTTTACTTTCCTTGTCTCTGGGGCACTAACTGAGGCATCAAGTATTTTATGGTGCAAGGGTACTCTCAGTTCATCTTTTCCCCTTGAATTTCTTCTCAATTTATTTGTTGCTCACTTTTAGTGCAGCTTGTTAACTATATAGGACACAAGCACGGATGCGATGCTTAATCATGCATTCAGTTGGCATTTTCATACTTGTAGGTGTACCGTGAAGAAGAAATTACTACTTTCACACAGCACAACCAATCCCTGGCTAATTTCCTCTGCCATTACTTATAGCAACAATCTGCACTCTTTGCACAGTGATGCTGCCTTTCACTGTGTTCAAGACCTACTGTCATTCATCATAACAGATACATATTTATAGAATGACAAAGTAACAGAAGCTTTTGCTTTGAATTTTCCTGGATTAGGAAATCATCCCTTAGGCTATTTGTGATAATTTTTTTTTTCTTACCTTTTTTTTATTTTTACTAGACCTCGTGTTTAATTTTGTTTTTCCTCAAGACACATAGTAACTTCGGGGAATTTAACATACATTTTAGAACTGAGTTGTCACTTACATAGATGAATTATTTGACTAGCTCTCATCAGTCCTTCTCCTAGCTACATGCAATGCCAATGCCCTATTTGCAGCATATTTTCAGAAATCAAAGTGATTCTAATATCAATGAAGAACACACAAATAAATCTGCTGGGGAAGGATAATGAGTTGGTGTGTGTCTGGGGTGCAACTTGTAAGTGTGCTTTGCCTCTTAAAAAAACCCAAGTATTCAGGCTCGTAGCGGGGGGGGAAAAAAAAGTGGTGGTGGAGTAGAGAATCCTGTGCTTCATCTGTCATTTCTGAGGAGCTATGCAGAAGTTACCTGCTTCTGAGGAGCTATGCAGAAGTTACAACCCGGCTTGCAGAAAGATCCCTGCAGGTTAACACTGGTGTTTCAGATCAGTCATGGTAATTTGACCTTCTCTTCCTTTTTCTTGTGATTAGCTTATTGTTTGAATTACCTTGGGGATATTTGCTTTTTTCCTGTTGATCGTGTCATAGCCCATGCTTACCTAATTTCTGCTGGTGATGGGTTTCACATGCTTTCAGATTGTCAGAATTCAGATTTCGGTTGAGCAATAGAGCTCCACTTAAGAGATGAGAAAGCCAAGATCTGTATTGGACCCTGTGAAATCCTGCCCTATTTGACAACATTTAGAAAACTACAGAGTTGACAATATCTATCTTAAGTCGGTCTAGATGGACCCATTTTTAACCAAGCTTGATTCCAGTGCTACTGGGAGACGTTGGTGCTTGCTCAGGCAGTGCTGCCGCCAGCTGCTGCCGCAGATCCACCACCGGGGCTGCTGGCGGGGCCTGGCAGTGCCCCATGGCGCAGCAAGCTGGCTGCCCCTTGGCAGAGGCTGCAGCCCTTCCCTTCAGCTCTCTCCGTGCTCCTCTGGGTTTCACTCTGGAGTCGTTAGCACTGGTGAATGTCAGCCAGGCAGTGACGGCTTGATCCCAGCTGAAGCTCTCTGAACATCTTGCCTCTGTCTCCATGGTTCGTTTCTCATCCTTGTTCAAACAAGCTTTGCTAGAAATTGATAAGCAGAGGTGAAGAAAGAAATTGAAATACAGATTTATTACCAACTTGATGGTATTACTAGATCAAAAGCCAGTCATTTCTTTTGAAGAGGATTTTTTTTTTTCCATGGCTATCTGCCTTTTTTAGGGTTCACATACTCATGCTTTTTAGTATGCAGACATAGAACTGTCCTGAGAACGTCATAAATGCAAAATCCCAATGTGGTAAATTTCTGCAATGGTACTCTTTTTTAATCAGGTGCAGTATCTCTGTGATGACCTCACTCAATTCACACCCCAGTGTCTTTTCAACTCAGGACTCAAATGAGAAAAACATGAAGCAGGAGATTCTTGTCTTGGATGAATCCCACACTACTACCAAGCTGTCAGCCAGGTGGTTGGTGACTCTAAGCTTTTTGAATCAAAGCAGTTTTGGAAATGTGCAATGTTGCTATCATACTCTCATTTGTCTTAATTATAGCGGATTAAGAGATGAAATATCTGCGGCAACCACTGTCTCAGAGCTTTTCGTTATTCAGTAATACCAAAGGATTTTTTCATGTAGCTTATCAAACCTAAAAGCGGTGATAAAAAAGATTGTGGGAACGTGCTGCTTAGAGCTTCATCACAATTGTCAGCTATTACTAGTGCAAAGCAGCTAAATAAAGATGTCTCATGTCATCTTATCTTATAAGATGCATGCTTATAATGCATGCTGGGCATTACATATCCATTATATCTTGTCAAACTGAGTAACAGCCTTTCCAGTCCCCCTCAACTACTCTTCAGCATAAGCAGCTTGTGAGGAGAGAACCACAGAAAACTGAACCACACATTGGCAACCTGCATATAATGAGAAAAGTTTTATTTTTGCGTATTAAAGGGTGGAGGTTTGGGGGTTGGTTTGTTTGTTTGAGGGTTTTATTGGTGGGGTGCCTAGCCTGCCCGCAAGCATAGCACAGGGTGGCTTTGGCTGAAGGGAATTAAAAAACAAGAGGTAATTCTAGGGCAATGTTCTAGTTTGTAACCAGTCCCTAACTTTAGTATTAGATCTAGCCAGGAGTGCTTATTTTGCTAATGACTTATTTCTCTAGCAAACAGATCTGGTTTTTGCAGCAAGATAAACTAAAGTACATCAGAAATTACATGTGATAAATAGAGCTTCTATAAAACACAGCTGCAAGGGTTTTGCCTACTTAAAGCTATTCAAAATGGTAGCAACCCTCCTTTATGCCTTCAGAACCTACCTGAGCTTTTGTTTGATCCAAAATTGCTGATAAAAGTTAATGGGTAGTTTCAACTCACAGATGTTTCCCCTCACAGCTTGGCTTAGAAAGTGAGGGAGGTGTCACGCTTTTCCATCCTTTCCATTAAACGCTCCAGAGGTCTGAGCACTTACTGGCGATGGAAGGAATTGGCATTCAAGTCTTCTGAGGGCAGCATCTGAACTCATGTTGCCCGTAGCCCATGAGCTCCTAAATCCATGCTTTGCATCTGGCAGAGGGAGCCTGGTTCTCCCGTACCCCAGGTGAGCCCACCGCGCTGTGCTCTCCCACCGCCACGAACGCTGTATGAGCTCTCGCTGTTAACCCCGGCGATGCTCTTGTTAAACATCCCCAAGTAGGATAAAAGCTTTGTTTCTGATTCAGTGTGAACCAGGGCCTCCTGCTTCCTCACCTCAGGAAAATTAAATAGCCCCCACTGCACTTTTATCTTGATTTGATCCCAGTCTTTGTTTTCTGAAAACCTTTTGGTCTGGTGGCTAAACCAAAATATTGTTCATGCTCACGAGTCCTGCCTGAAGCCCTCCCTCCTCCTTGCGAGGCAAGTGGGACCTAAGAGGAGGACGGAAGGGGCTGGCAGTGGGAAGGCGTTCTGCGAAGTGTGATAAGTCTAATAACTAAAGTACCGTCGTTCCTCATGTCTCGGTATGAAATTTTCCTGAGCAACATGCAAAAATAACAAGCCAGAAAGACCTAACTGGCTGAAAATACAGTGAAAGCCATCATGATAAATTGTTCAGTTATTACATAGCACTAACTTCTGTTTTTATTATTGAACTCAGAAAATGATGTGTTTTATTGTAATATCAACGCTATATTCCTTGGGCTGTATTTAGTTGTTTATACATTGTCATGAACCCCTGAACAAGGATTTTCCTGGCCTCTGGACCATCAAAGGGATTATTTTCTCCAGGGATAGTCACAAAGTGGAGCAGGTAGGAATCCTCTGGGTCCCGGACTCGATTCCCTTCCACATCAGGTGTGGGATTTATTTCCTAATGCCAGTTTATTTGCAAACATGTTCTTGTGTGAGAGCAAGAGACTTTATCACCAGTTCTTACTGCTGCTTTTCAGTATTGCAGTCCATGACCCACGCTGTGTATAGTAATTCCGTGAACAAGTGCGATTTAAGGCATCCTAAAACTTCCACTTCTATAACATATGGAGAGATATGTGAATGTAATTTTTAGTGGCTGTTTGCAAAAGCCGTCCCAGCCAATGGGTGTTTATGAATGCTTTGTAGGGTGTTTCTTCTGCAAAATTGTGTTCTGGATTGCAGATAATTAAAGAAATAAGTTCAACTGTTTAGTTTGGTGTGGGTTTTTTGGCAGATTTTGTTAGTAGAAAAACCTTTCCACTTCAAGTGTTAGAGGACAGCATGACTACGGCATATTGAAACGATTTTCGTCACAGAAGAACAGAGCATTTTGCACAAAATCACATACAGGATTGAACCCAACCTGGATTTCATGACTGCTGGTTCTCTGTTCTACTTATTAGCTGTTTTTTTCATGTAGATAAATGAAATCTAGACAGCTTTGAAGAAGACAGTGTTGAAAAATATGTATTTGGAGTCTCCATGTAACTTTGAATTTTTAACACGCTCTCTAAGCTGAAAATAATCCATTTTGATTATAAAGTTTCAAGCAGTTTTGCAGAGATAGGTGTTGAGAACGCTATGTCATTTGCATTATGAAGCATATCGTGTTTAAGTCCTTATTCAAGTTCATGAAAATGTTCACTGATTTCAGCAGGCTTTGGATGAATCCCATATTTCCCAACTTGTAAAAATGCTGTCAATATAGAACTCAAGTTTTGACTGTAAAAAATTTCAGCTTGACAACCTGATTGGCAAAGACTTTAAATCAACTATTTATACACTCACTAGTTTACAAAATATGTTCCCAAGACTTAGCACTTGATCATTCATTCTTTCCTTGTTTATGAAAATCGTAACTTTGTGTATAGGATTGCAATCTGCACAATTAAAAGGCATTTTTGAAGCTTTAATTTCTAATATTTTCCCCTCTATCAAGTTTGGATGTTTTATGAGTGTTTATACCTAAAACATAGAACACACCAGGAACATATAAAGCCATTATATCCTCTGAATATTCCTAAATTGCTTTATTATTAAGTTACTTCTTGGAATATCCTTGAAACACAAATACCCTCAGTTTTAATTAAGGAGGTATTTGTTTGCAGGTATCAGAAGGTAAACAGTGTTCCTGTAGGCTTCCCCCCCTGCCTTGAAGTACTACTACACCAAATATCATGACTCTTTTTCAAGGAACTCTTATCCTTTAATGAGGTGATTTTTGTCAAGACAAGTAAAATAGATTGAAACGCTCTTACAACTCTCCAGTCTGAGGGGAGGGTTCATAATCAGCTTCAGGAACACTGTGCTTCTGAATATGCTAAGGAGAAAAATCATCAAAACATAAAAAATAAAATCTGCATAAGCAGTTGTGCTCCTGTTTCCCATGGGTATTTATGCACCATATGTTTAAAGTTTTTTACATACATCCTATTCAGTAAGAATTAATAGTACCATAAATTAGCTGCTCCAGTTCTATGTTTGAGCTTAATTGTGCCTAATTGCTTTCTGATGTAATTCCCCTAGCTCCAGATGAAATTCTGCCTGAGGTGAGTTTGACCGTTTCCTAACACGAACTGTGCATCGCTGTCTTCTGTGCGATTACTCCAAGGATGCAGTTGCCACAGCGCACAGACCCAGACACTGATCCGCAGGCAATAACTTCCGTGCGAATGCTGCCTTCCAAAACTGCTGGCTACCTTTGAATGTTTAAAGTTTTGAATTGTCAGGATGAATTAATAAAGTAAATTGATGTCCAGGATGTGTAACCTTTGCAGGTACGTGTTTGTACTGGTATGTCAACATGGGCTTGTATAACTCATCACCTTTAGCTTCATCAAAATCTTACTTTCTAAATACTTCTGATACAAGAAAAAGATGACTTCTCTTGCTCTTCCCCACCACTTGCTTTTTAATAGGAGATTAGATTTTTGCTAGTTGTCCTCTATACTTGTTGAAGACCTTCGACTCTGTCCAAGGCAAGAAACGCTGTCGGTCGGCTGTCACGGAGCTCACGAGGCCATGTTGCTCAGGTCATGTCTATTGTCAGCAACACAGCTGCGATTCACAGCCCTAGCAGAAGACAGCTATTTAACCAAGCAGTGCCATCCTCCAGCCTAACGGTATGAGTTCACACTGGGTGAGAATCTGCCCCGAGCTTTTATCTCCACGTTAACTCCTTGTTCTGACGAGAAGGAGTGTTTGCTCAGCAGTGTTGATAGTTGGGCTCATAACAAAGATGTCAGTTCTTTTTACCTAAAATTTCTTACCCTGTGACTTTAGATTTGCATTAAGCATTGACTCTGACAGCAACTACTCTGGAGCCTCCCATGAGCAAAGCGTACGTGGCTGAGCCCGCTCACCGGGGCTTGTACGCTTTCTTCTTGCAGCAGCAAGATTTCCTCAGCGAGCGCAAACGAGGAAAACGGCAGACAAGGTAAACCAGCCTTTTCTTTCCCTGTGTGTTTCCAACTCCTGTCTTGTTCCCAGTTCAGTAAGATGAGTGACCACAGGATTCAGCAGAATACAAGAGCTATCTATCAGGTGCCAGGAAAAAACCCAACAACCCACCAAATGGAAAGGGCTGACCTGCCCCATCAGCCACAGCACATCATAACAGCCTGTTCATGCCTGTTGTCACTTGGCCACTGAAGAGCAAAGCATCAGCATCTTCAGCAGCCTGTGGCAAGAGGCAGGAATTCATGCAGATTGTAAGGTCTTGGACATGGCAATAGCCACGCAAAGATTCTGGGCTGTATCAGGAGAAGTGTGGCCAGCAGGTCGAGGGAGGTGATTCTGCCCCTGTACTCTGCTCTGGTGAGACCCCACCTGGAGTGCTGCATCCAGCTGTGGAGCCCCCAACATCAGAAGGATACAGACCAGTGGGAGAGAGTACAGAGGAAGCCACGAAGATGCTCAGAGGGCTGGAGCCCCTCTGCTATGGGGACAGGCTGAGAGAGTTGGGCTTGTTCAGCCTGGAGAAGAGAAGGCTCCGGGGAGACCTTATAACACCTTCCAGTACCTGAAGGGGCTACAAGGAAGCTGGGGGGGACTTTTTACAAGGGCCTGTAGTGACAGGACAAGGGGGAACGGGGTTAAATTGAAAGTGGGGAGGTTTAGATTAGATATCAGGAAGAAGTTCTTCCCGGAGGGGGTGGGGAGGCACTGGCACAGGTTGCCCAGAGAAGCTGTGGATGCCCCATCCCTGGAAGTGTTCAAGGCCAGGCTGGATGAGGCTTGGAGCAACCTGGTCTAGTGGAAGGTGTCCCTGCCCATGGCAGGGGGGTTGGAACTCGATGATCTTTAAGGTCCCTTCCAACCCAAAGCATTCTGTGATTCTATGATTTCATTAGCAAGGCCTGCCGTGCTTCCCTGAGGCCACTCATCACAGCAGACTTGCTAATAAATCTGATCTGAAAGCTTTGTATCTGATGTTAAATTTTCTTTTCCCTAAGCTCTTTTCCAACATCCACATGCTTTCTGCAAAACCCAGAGGGGGTCTAACCTCTGTTCTGCTTTCTCAAGCTTGCCTCAGGATTAGCATTATAAAAATCAAATAGGAAGGTAATGAAAATACATCTTCCTGGCAGGGTACATGCTCTGGGGGAAAGTCAGTTAATGGAGAGGTTAAATTCAAAACTGATACATGCATGATAAGTCTGGATAATGCGATCTGAAAAATGGTGCTGTACTTTTGACTCAGATCCTGAGATCTTTGGTGTGTCTGTGTTCTCCAGGAGAGGGGAAGGCTTTTGATGCCTGCTTCCCCTCCCCGGCCCTGGCCCCCCAGTCCCATTGCAGCTCCCAGGTAACTCCTCCAGATAATGGCTGTGTGAATGGAGGGAGCCACAGAGCTCTCTCTAATAAGGGGAACTTGATTATTTTGATTTGGGGTTTAGTACGGCCAACTCAACCCCTGCTCTACATAGTTTGTGTGTGATGTTACTTTGGTAAATGTCAGTATGCTACGGTATTGCTCTGTTCTGAAAATTTTCTGAAATGAGGCTGCAACAAGATTAAAAATTATTGATCCTACAGTAAATCTGATAATCACTTCAGTTTCTCCATATGAGAAATGGGAGAAACACAGGGTTTTAGTAAAAACTGTGGATGCTGAAGGACACCAGACAGTGCAGAGCTGCAGAAGGTGCTTGCAGAGCAGTCAGGGAACCTCACAGGGATTAAACTTCTTCAAAAACATTATCTCTGCATGCAAATAATTTTTTTTTTTAAGAATGTCTATGTGTCTGAAAGGAATGACAATATACTGAGTAGAGTGAAGATAATTCTGCACTTGGAACAAAGGTAGCAAAGCTTTCAGCTGGAGTGAGAGTATCTTGATGCCAGAATAAACAGATTCCAGTTTTCTTTGGCCTTCCTTTGGCAAAACTAGCTGTGCACACATAGCTGCCAACTTCTGTTGGCTAAGCTGACATGCCTCTTGCAAACACAGATTAACTCAGCTAGTGACTACAATACACTTTCTTTGCCTTTATATGGTCGTTTCATATTTCTCTACATCTAGCCCAGCCTATTCTCAGTTATGTCTTCATAGATTAGGAAACAAGCTTTGTGTTTCTGGGCATCCTGTATGATTTCTTAAAATAGTGTGGCACTTAGGCTTTTATGCTTAAGGGGTGCTAAACCCACCACTTCTAGTCAGTCCTTGAAACCTGATAGCATCAATAAAGAACGATGCTGAATAAGTATTAGAGCAGCCCCCTGTTCACCCTGAGTAATATGTTGTTCTTGATCATTCTTCCCTAAGATTGATCCATATTCATCTTTTTAATATGTATTCTTAAATAAGCAGCAGACTTTGTTTACACATGGCAATTCTTTGTCCAAATCTTCACTATATTTAAGCAGAAGGGTGTTCATGTTCCCCAAAGAAAGAGTTTTCTCTATTATCATTGCATTAGCAGAACAAGTCTGGAAGCTGGAACACACATCTCTGTGCTACTGACATCTCTTTTTATCCAGCATGAACAGATGAGCAAAATGGTACACGACTATTAAGCCATATGCAATGACTCCCGATGGCCCTTGATTTTCCACTCTCTGAAATGACAAGTACCACTAAACATTGCTTTTTTCCCCTCCAGGGTTAGGAATGTCAGAAGCTCAGCAGTTACCCCGTTTTTGGCAGATGCAATAGGAGGATGGGGAGGTACAGTCAAGAAGAGGCAAAAAAAACAGTGAGGAAAAGTATTGGGAAATGTTAACACAATGTAAGCTGTACCAGTATTTGTCACCAGCGTATTCTGCTTGCAATAACAGATTGTTACATTTTCCATCCTGATAATATCAGTGTGGTCCCTTCCCCATGACTATGAAAAGACTTATTCATTTCAGTGCACTTAGAATGAATCCAAGCCAGGGTAACACAAGGAAGACACATATCATTACATACCAAGCGTATTTGTCTGGTGTATGTTAGATTTTCTTTTTTATAGTTTCTACAGACTGCAGTGCTTTCAAATACTTATTTTTGTGGTATTTTCCTATTTCAGGTATATTTTACACAGTATTATCTAAGCTGAAGTCTATTGAAAACCTGGATGCATTCCTGTCACTGACAATCGCATTTAAAATGTAAGATAAATCAGTCAGGAAGCAAGAGCAAAATAATGTAATGGCCAAAGTAAAGAATTTAAATTCTCTGGATTGGAAACACTTCCTTCCACGGCAAGCACTACCTTGCCCTCTTTTATTCTAGAGGTCAGTGCAGGCAAATATATGGTTTGCATAGTAAGAAAGTGCAGCCAGACTCTCTATATGTGATGGTGGTTTTCTGCTATAAATCAGCATTGTGTCAGGAAACTGTTTTGTTTCTTCATGGGAGGCTTTGCTGAGGACAAATAAGATAGTGGCCCAAGTCTGGAACAGTCAGCATAATAATACCACAAATTTCCAGCCAGCCTCAACCGTCATTATTTCTGGGTCAAAGCAATGTGCAGGGGTGCCAGGAGTGTTGCTCTCATTCCTTTTTACCAAGTTGTCTTTCGGTTACCACTACTTTTTTACCATAGTAGCCCTTATTTCTCTTCAAAAACAGCTGGTAAGGTGTGGTCAAATAGCATCCCAGTTGCAGCAGCCCCTGGCACTGCTGCTAGGATTACTAACACCACCGAAATTCCCTCTTTGTAGCCCCAGAATTCCCTAAAGAGGGTTGAAAACAACCAGAAAGCAGAAAGCAAAAAACAACCTTCAAAGCTGGTGAAGGCAGGGAAGGGCAGGCAGGCTCAGGGATGTTTGGAGAAAAAAATCCTGAAGCTGCTTTGACAGGGGAAAGCTGCAGCCAGGTGTCTGTGCTTTCCATACTCTGGGTGACTAGGGGAAAGGAAAGAGAGACACCATGAACCAGAAGTGATGTCTGATCAGAATGAGGCTTATCCACCTCCTGTGAAAGCAAAGATATTTTGATATGAAAGGTATGGCATAGGTACTGCCAGCTGGCCTCTCTGTGCCTAAAACGGCTGAGTATTTGCCCTAGTTCTGTCTTTTCCTTTCTTTCAGCAACATCCATTTACCTCACATCGAAGTATACAAAATAGCTCGTTTAGATAACATAAGCCTTATCAACATATTATCTTTTCAATATGGTCAATCCCTGTCTGACCTACATTAGTCCACTGCTGGAATAAGACACAGTAATTTCTAGCCATACAAATCATGCAGAATGCAGATTTTGGCTGAAACAAAACCACCTCATAGTTTTCTTATTCCTAACACCTCAGGAAGAATCAGGTTAGGCTTCTGGATGGCAAACAGCTGCCTCTGTTCAATTAACCAGGCAGACTAAAAGCTCTGATCACACTCAAAGTCAACAGAGATTCTGACCGACATCCTTCAGATTTCAGGGGTGCATTGACAGGCTGCATTTGGAAGAGCTGTATCACTCTTAGCTGCTGTCTTTTCTGTTCGTGGTGGTGTGGATTCTCTCTGTGCCTGAGTTTGTATCATAGCTACGTACCTCTGGGGTATAAATGTTCATTGGTAAAACATAAGTGAAAACTCACTGCGTAGCGTAACTGCACAGGGTTGGCCTCACTTCCAGTGTTGGTGGATGAGATGTGAGTGGTTGCATCACTGAACAGGGTTGCAGGCAGCACTTTGGCTGTTTGCAGGTGAGCCTGTCTTTTCTGTACTCAGAATGGGTATCTATTTGTTCATGTACCGACTTTCTGGAAAACTCTGGCCACCTGACCTCATGGCTCTCAAGAAAATAATTTTAACGTATCAGCTCTGACGATTATATCTTTCTCTACGTTTACTATGAATGTTTTAAACAACATACACGCATTTGTGCTAAACAGAATCTGTCTCTTTTATTACTGTTCTTTGAGATTTGAAAAACTAAGCAGATTCTTGTGGGACCAAAATGACAAGAGGACTGCCTGTCAGCTAATGAGTCACAGGACACATCATATTTAACAGCTAGAAGGTATGAAGACAGAATGAGAGCCACTGATTTAATTTTTGGCAATACTGCCTTTCAAGAAGATTAAATACTTGCTTAGAGGCCAATTGAAATGCTTGCCTGGAGAGGAAGGGAAGACCTCTAGCTCATGACACGGTTTTAGTTTGTTAAACTGTAGAGTGTTTACGTTTTTGCTTGCTAAATGTAGAAACAGCCCATCTCTTTCAGATGAGAGTGGCATCTGGGGAAGTGTGGTGAAATAAAGCACAGAGCAAAGGGCTGGCTTATTAAGCTGCAGCAGGTTTGTTCTGTATGTTTCTGGAAGACATTAGTGGGAGAATGTCTTCCAAAATACATTAAGAAAAAGAAGAATCTCACATTTCATAAGCATTTCATGTTGTTCATATATGGCACGCAATTTTGGCAAGAGTTGTATGTTGGAGGGTTAATATCACAAGTGTACATGTGCTACTGAGCAGGGCAGATGGGATTGAAGCACGGTGAATATGCTGACAAGCTTGGGCAGTTAGGGACTGTTTTACTGAAAGCAGAGATTCTTCGGTCTGCTGGAAGTTCACATCATGGCATCTCCAAAGATGGAGCAGAGGCTGAAATTCACTGCAGGGCTTCAGAGATCCCAGTTACTTTTTGGTGATGCCTGGCGGCCTTGTACCTGAGCTAGAAGGGAGGGTTCATCCTTTCAGTCCTGGAAATGAAGTCAGCACTTAATAAAAAGAAATGTAGAGTTGAACCTCTGATACTTCAGCCTCTAAAAACATAGAAAGGCTGTCCACTGCTGGCTGTCTTTTGAATTAATGATAATTGGATTTAAACGTGATAAGACTTCGCTAATAGGATAGCAGGAGAAATCTGTGTCATACACAAGGTATGACAAAGTATGATGAGGTGAATACTGATATTAACACTGGCAACAAGTAACGTCTTAAAATATTGGCATTAGGGAGAAACTTTTGGGTGTTTCCATTTTCCTTAAGGACAATCCGAGGTGGAGTTTATGAAGAAACAAAGCACAAACCAGTGGTGATACGCCTTGGGGTTATCCAAGGCAGGATGGGGATGAGGAGGAAGCATGCAGGGCTTCAGCAGCACACTGCAAACTGCCAAGAGTCCAGGACCTTGCTCCTTTTCCTGAAGCAGGAGAGGCAGCTTTCTGAAGTTTAGGAAATCCGGCTACAAATGAAGGGAAATGGCTGTCCTGGGCTTCCAGATGAAACCTCAAAGCTGTATGCTGGCACAAACTAAACTGAGAGAAATGGCCAAAAAAGAGGTACCTAGTGTTTCCCTTCACTTTCCCAGCTGCAAAGAAAGGTGGGTGCAGTGCACAGTCAGACTGCCATTTGACAAAGCGCTACCTAAACCAGACATTTACAGGTCAGTATAGACTAAAATTCTCTACTGCATAGTTGTAGCTGTCTACATCTGAGCTCTGTGGTACTTTCAGCTTAAGCTGCACACCTAAAACTGGTACTACCGTACTGGGGAAGGAAGGAGAAAAAGGGGAAATGAGAACAGCACAGTGCCTTTACATCCCATCTCCAGACAGCAAATCCAACGATTTCTGCAAACAAGCTTCATCGCTCTAAACTCATCACAAGACAGCTGAAGCGGAGGCCTGGAAGACTGATTTCGGCAGCAAATGCAGACTAAATGAGAAAAGATTCTGCTTTTGATTGTTCAGTCCCATGCTGAGGCCTCCAACTCAGGCCATCAGACAATTATTAATTAACGTCATGCCAGAATAAATATCTTCATTTAGTAAAACATAAAAAGAGCTTGGGCAATCCTCATTTTCGGTCAGCAATCTAGACTTATCACTACGATAAACTTTTCACTAAAATTCTGTGATTTTTTCTTTTTTTTTTTTGCTTGAAAGGTGCTCGAAGAGGACAGAAACGTTTAGTGAATCAGATCCAAGAGACATTTCACCACGCTCAAGGCAGGCGTTATCAAAATGGATCATTTGTATTGGCAGTCCTTCAAAGGTTATCCTCCAACCACGCTCAAATCAGGTTAGTCCCACGGAGAACTCCTACTTTATTCTGGGCACGGCTTCAAAGTCTGCAGCCACACTAGTTAGAAGATGACTGTTAAATTTTAACTAATGTTACATTTTCTTTCTAATCTATTAAACTCGGGTAACCTGAGATTGGTAAATACATATTTTTAGACATCTGCATGTTAGTAAACACATGGAGGCTGATCAAGAAAGTTGCACTCCACTGGGTTTTGAAAGCAGTTTTTTTAGTAAAGCATTGGAATCGTTTCGTCTTTAATGGATTGTAAGAATTTTTTTTCTCCATTGCTATTTAAGAATTAGGCTGGTGCATTTAAAAAAAACCAGTAAGCTTTTAAAGTTATCAATCTCTTTTCTTCTATTTGCCCATAAATGGAAGGAATGGAAAATAATAATAAAAAATAGTAGTTCTTTTGCACAAGTTGTGAATTACTCTTTTAACTCTGTGTTGGGCAGACGACCCACCTGTGAAGCTGGTACAGACCTCTGCCAGTCACCACACTCGGATTTAAAAAAAGAAATGGCAGTGCTTGTTTGCACTTCTACAAAGTAAACTTTGCCAGTGAATGCACCAGTCCCAGCAAATTATGTTGGTATTTAACTTTCTCTCGCCAGCTCTTTAGAAATTTTCTTAGGAGAGAGAGAGAGTTGTAGCCTTTCTGCACTCTCACGCCAGGTTTTCTGCACCCTCCCGTTACTTTTGCTTGGGGGCTGGGGAGTCTAGGCGGGGGGGAGAGGGGATCTGAGACTTTCATGGCAATAGTAACAGTGAGAAATGTTCTTTGTGTTTCTTTTCTCTTTTTTGGTGGTATTTTTATTTTTTTTTCTCTTAATGAAAGTTGAGTGAAAGGTTCAGGGGGAGGCTGGTAAGCTGCATTGCTCATTTCTGAGCCCCGATTCTTGCAGATTCAAAAGTCTATTCCAGGTTGCTCCAAAGCATTAGCGATGAGGAGCTTTGCTCCTGTGGGGAGATGGATCCGCCCTGTGGTCCCATCAGGGGGCAGGTCTCTGGCAACCTTAGGGTGGAAGGCTGGAAACAGGTGCGTTACAAACATCATCTTCCCTATCTCCAGAAAGGAATAATGTACCAGAAGGAACAAGTTCTTTTCTATTCTTGTCAGATGAGGGGAAGCCTCAGAACAAGTCTAAGATTTTGCTTACAGGGAAAAAAGTCAAACATACTCACTTGGTTTAGCCAACTTAGTTTTATTTGTTTTCTTTTTGGAACGATTTAGCACGTATTTAACATGGCTCTGTTAAGCTGCGAATCCTCTTACTTCCTTTCTGAGCAGTAATTTTCTGAAACACATCACTTTGGCCTGTCACTGACCGAACATTAGTTATTCTAAAACATCCTCTTTGTGTCTAAAGGCATTTTGTCTGGCTGCCTAAAAGAAGGCTGCAAAACACAGCCCACAGCTCGCTCTGCTACATGCCAATATGGAGCCCAGGCTGTCACTACCCAGGTATCGCACAGAAGATGCTGACAAGCTGCAGACCCTTAACTTCTGAAAACTGCCAGTGTCAGTAGGAGGAATGGGAAGGTTATTCTGTTTTCCATTGAAGCAGGGTGCACAGCAAGCTGGGCACCGTAACCTGAATGGTGGCAGCACATTATAGATGGACAAAGAGGCTGCATAGACCTTATCAATGTACAATCTACAAAATAAATATTTGAACCAAAGCAGGCTCTTAAGGCACTCTTTTCATATGCAACATGCTACATACACTGGCTGCTGGCACAGTGAACTAGAAAATGCACCGGTCAGATGCATATGCCCTGTTATTTCAAGCTAGCTTAAAATTCAGAAGATGTTTGTAAGGTTCAGTTCTGTGCCCAGGATACTTGATCATCCTCTGGAGTCAAAAGGAGGTGGGCATATTTTCCATAAATTTACAAGTCTTACCGAAGTTGGCCATCATGATGCCCAAAAATACAGTTGTACTTTAGGAGATTCCTTCATTCTTAAAAACATTTTAAAACCACAGCCTAAAAAATGCACCAATACTTTTTTCCCTGTGAAGATCAATACTGCAGTGCACCCCAGGGAAAAATACAGGTTGTGCTGTATTTTCTTTTTCAAAAGTATTTTTATTTCTTCAAAGACACATTTATGGAGTTAAAAAAAATATATCAGCTGGTCTTCTTGCTGTATTTTTTCCTACATGGTGACCATATTATGCAAAAATTGTATTTTTTATATATTTCCGTTTTCTGAGGCCAAAAGAATGTAATGCAAATCATGAGCTAAACATGCACCAAAATACCTAAGCTTACTGGAACATAGGTCCCATTCAGCAATGTGCTATTATTAAGTATAAGAATATACTTTATATAGAATAGACTATTCATAAAAAGAGCATTATTAAAAAGACTCTGATATAAACACATTACAGCTTAGACCAGAGATTTTACTGAATTAGTTCCTGGTTGAACAAAACGGTGGTGGTTAGAATAATGTCTAACTTCATTTCAAAATTGGTGTTGATGGAATATCCACCACAGTCCTTAGCAAATTGCTCCAGCAAGTCAGATGTACAAAACTTTGCAGTTCACTTAAATTATTTAGTATCAGCACCTCGTTTTTGAATCTTGTCACATGGGTAAGTTTCTGGTCCTTCTGCTCTTATATTTGTGATTTCCGTGTAGGTACTGAAAAGTTGCGGTCAACTTCTCAAGGAATCAGAGAGCGGTGCATCTTGTCCCAGCCCCCTGCTCAAAGCAGGGCCACCTAGAGCTGGTTGCCCAGGGCTCTGTCATGTCAGGCTTTGATTATCTCCAAGGATGGTGACTCCAAAACCTCTTTGGGAAACCTGTTTCAGTGTTCAATTACCCCACAGTGGAAAAGGTTTTTTCTTTATGTTTAAGGGGAATTTCCTGTGTTTCTGGTTTTGCCTATTGCCTCTTGTCTTGTTGCAGTCCTGTCACCGCAGAGAAGAGGCTGGCTCATTCTTTACTCCTCACCACGACCATCAGGTACTTATAAACAATGATACCATGTTCAACTAATTACTCCCTGTGATCTCAAATTCTTTTTAGAATCCCTGTCTGCCCACTTCAGCGATTACCGCCTGGCTTTTTCCACTTCGGACAAATCTATTCTCTTTTGCAAATGTACATTAATCATTCAGCTTGTCAGCTCATGCAGACTGAATTGTAGCAGTGGGTTGGCTGCTTTACAGTTTGCCAGCTCTCCATCTTCACGGTAGATTGTCATACATGAATTTAAATTCTTTGTGTTTGAGACGTACTAAAGTGGTTTAAGTGGAGGGCCATAGGGAACTTGCTTACTCTCCTGCATTGATGTCCATGTTTCTCCATAGTGTAACAAGGGAGAAGGGTGTGAATGGAAAAGAGGCAGAGGAAGAAGGAACACTGTTTGGATGATCTAATTTGGTCAGGGATTTGAAAGTTCATAATAATCTGCAGTTGTTTACTACCCTCATTTGTTATTTCTACACTAACAGTAGATTTTACTGCAAAATCTGGCAAAGGTATGGTTACTACTTATTAATACAGCTTTATTATTCAAAAGAAAGATTAAGATAGAAATTAATTGACAGTCTACCCACAGTTGCACTTTACAATTCATAAGGCAGTGCATGAACAGGAACAACCTATTCTATAAACTTGCTTAGGTTCCACAGATCTATAGATCTTGAATAGGCAGGACAGTGACTCAGGGCAATCCTGCTAAAAGATGCTGTAGTCATGGCTCACAAAAGCCCACTAAAGTCACGACCAAGAGGTGTGAGTCACTCCAGTGTGAGCACCGTGCCCTTCATCCATGCACTGGTCTTTTACCTCACTGCTTTCCTGTTAGTGGGAACTTGAAAAGGACTTCATCTCCCAAGAAAACTGTGAGCTGCTAATATGCAACCTTAGGTTGTTGAACTCGGCCTGAACCCTATTTATTTTTACCTCTGCAGAGAAGACATGAATTATCCTTCTGACACCAGATCTGAGTAAGTGGATGCGCTCCATGTGATCACATTATTTCTATTGCAGGAGGCAGCAGCAGAGGCCAGTGCTTCCTCGCAGTCCCCTGTTCCTATATATATTGCTGTGTGGCATGGATATGTTTACATGGTCATGTGGGAAAAGGATCATGTAGCTTGCAAAAAAGTGTGTAGGAGTGAATTATTCTCAAACAGAAGGGACTCCACAGGATTTCACAGCTGAGCAAAGCTTGCAGGTCTTAGCTGAAAAAACTGCATGAGTTGCATGCGGTCTCTCATGCTACCTGCAGTAACAACAAAAAGGATATTGGGTCCCAAAAATGCCAAATACTTTGATTCAGATATAGTTGAAAGGCAGATTTTGCAGATAGAAGTCTGACTTTCACATGTAAATAGTGGACTCATTCTGTTTCCAGCTCTTCTTCAAACCTGAGTGAGACTCTGTTCTCGGTTCCCCACGTGCAGGGGCTTCACCCTCCCCGTGTTTCCTTCACGCCAAGGAGAATCCACTGGCAGCTGGGGAAGCCTGCTCACTGGGATTTGGGCTGGTGCCTCTGTGTTCATTTCACAGCAGAATCTGCAGGGAGGGAAAGGGGCAACTCTTTCTTCCCCCCCAAAAGCAGCAATGTGACTCGTTTCTGTGGCGGTCACTGCATCCTGATCAAATGAAGGAACTGAAACCTTCTTGGAAGTCATTATTAACCCTAATAGAAAGGGCTGCAATGCTGCTAGGAAAGTCCTTACTGCCAGATGTGATGTAGTTCAGTCAGAAACTCAGCAAGAAGAGTGCTCTTTAGACTGCAGGGCTGGTTCCCATGACTTACTGGGGCAGCCCTTGCTGCTAGGTTTTAACCAGGTAAGCAGGAAATAACATATATTATCGCTTTACATACTAATACTGTAAGACGGGCAACTTAGAAGGTAAAAAAAGTAGTGTGATAATGGGGATGGATATTTCAGCTCTTATGGATCCTGAACAGGGACAGAAGGCTTAGGTGTGCTTAGGAGATGCTCAGTATCCTTCATCTTACCTCCCCGGTTTCTTTCCCCAAGGCTTGCAGAACCACTGACATGTAATTTCCCTATGTAACCTCTCCAGTGACATTCAGCAACAGGGATAGAATGAAAGAAGGGCAAGGGGGAAGTGCACAGCATCCAGGATCATTAAATGGCTGTAACTGAACACGACCAGGTATGAAAGCTGCTTCTAAAAAAGCAAGAGCTGATCTCCAAAAGACAGAAGTGTTTTGTTTAAGCCTGAATGACTTCTATGTCTGTCTTACCACCTCCCCGAGTAGCTGCTAGCTTTTTCTTTCACAGCTTCTTTTGTGATGTCCCAGAAGGGAGATTTCAATTCTGCTGTCAGTTCCAGCCGTTTCTCAAGATCTGGGTAACAGTCAATCATCATCTAGTCAAATCAGTAAAAGCTAATTCTAAACTGGGCTTTCTCTGTACTTGCATAATTTTTTTTGCTGCTGTTCATAAGAAGTTTCCTGATGTCTGTCCCATTTTAAGAAAATAATCTGAGCCAGTTTATACAAACTCCAGAAATCTCCATGTCTTCTGATGGCCTTGAGACTTGACTCCTCTAGTTCTGCTGCAGGCTGCAGCGAAATAAATTGATTTCTGAAAGGAAGCAAAATGGAGCTTTATTTATTTGGTCAGGGTTCAACCTTGCTTGTAGCACAATACAGCCCTTCTCTCCAGGGCTGACTAATATCGACATAATAAGGAGCATCCTTTGCAGAGCGAGCTGTGCAGGAGCACCGTGACAACAGCAAGTCTTGACAGGGCTTACTCACAAGCAAAGAGAGAGAAACGCTGGAAATGCAGCTGGTGGCAAAAGCAAAGCTGCAAGAGAGCAGAGGGAAGAGAGATGAGCATAATCAGAAACACTTGGAAATTGTACAGATGTTATTAAGAGGATCAAGAGCTTTAAAAAGGAAGGCAAGGGAGCATGAAAAACCAGCAAGTTAGCAAAAGGTGGACTGAATTAGCTGTGTACGCACGGTGTCTGGCAGAGGAGGAAAGAAACAGAATGCAATGTTCTTTCTGGCCAGAGTCAGTCCAGCGTGGTATTGCAGCAGCACACATGGATAAAAAAAAATCTGGACAAGGTCCAGTAGCTCCAGAGAGAATACAAGGTGGTGGAAGCAGGAACTCAGTTTTATAGCTGAGCTTCCGTTAGCTCAGCAGCTTTCTCTGTATCATCTAGTAATTGCTATCTGCAGAAAAGGGCTCAAGATGAATCTCAACAACCTGAAGCATAAGCGATTCATTTGGCTTCAGGAAACATGATCTGTTGCTGAGATCAGACTGGGAAGCTGTGGGGTGCTTCATATAGTCAAATAATTCAATTTACAATGTTTGAATTGTAATCAAAGATCATTACTCCAACAATGATCGCAACTAATTTCATAGTCTTTTTGTCACAGACAGCTTGGCAAACATTTATCAGTTTTGCCAAACATCCTAGAACTGAATTTATTCAACAATGAGAAAAGTACTAAGAAATTAACTTGTGAAAACCAATTGCACACATTACCAGTAAAATTTCAAGCAAATTTATGATCTATAGCTACTTTTCAATTGCTAATGTGACCAAGGTAAGAATGAAAATGCTGACAGTAATTTATTATTGAGGGAAAAAACCCACCAGGCTGAAAGACAAGAAAACAAATTGCATGACTAATTTTAGAAATCCTGCATTATGTTTTAGGAACCAGGCACTCTGGCCATGGCTGAATGTTAGAGCAAGGTATGTTCTTTATTGCAGCAAACTGAAATCCTAACCTGGTACTGTACCGTCAATGGCAACAGCTGCTTCTCAGCACATCTGAGATACAGCTGTTGACTTTGACAGTAGAAACTGCAATGCTTGTGTTACCTGAAAGCATCCCACCCACTGCAGCTTGACAGGTATTATATATACTGCCAAATAATTATGCGGTGCTTTATGAATGTATGTTAATAAACAGAATACAGAAGGGCCTGATTATCAACTAGTGAAACTGATGCACCTGCAAATAGTGTATTTGCACATAGGTGACACTATTGAATAGAAGAGACAGGTGACATCAACACAGTTTTACCACACAAGCACTTAATTCTACAGTCTGCAAGTGCCACATACATATGGCAGCAAATTCCATATTTCTGGCTATTGATAGATATTTAGGGGTACCTTTAGGTTTGTACATAATGACATGTAAGCTATTGCTGTCAGAGTATTTGGAGTGTGGTTTTACCAAGGTGTTTAAAAACAGACTAGAAAGAAAACCAACCTACGATGCTTTTAAGTGTTCTGACCTGAGCTGTTATGAAGGACAGGCAACCATTTCAGCCAGCCCACAGCTTGCTAAACAGTGTGGACTGCTAGCCAAAAAGAAAATTCAGAAAGATCCAGAACTGCATAAAGCAGCAACGTGTTAAAGCAGAGGGAGATGCAAAATGAGCTCCCTATTTCAAAATCCTTCAGGGAAAACCTGTGTCCCTCTTGTCCCAGTTAAGAGAGCTGCTACTGTTCCTTTTGCATTACATGGTCATGAAAACGACAGCTGGAAGTAAAGAGCCCGTGTCAAGGGGGTGTTTGCTGGGGTATATTCTGTGGACATATTACATGGTACCTCTTTAATTCTGAGGGAAATGGTATTATTTGTTTTATTTTATCCCTGTAATGCTGATGCCAGGACCCTGGACTGAGAATACCCAGTGGAAATCCCAACAATTGCAGCTGCAGAAGCAACAACCCTGCCAGCACCCCTCTTCATTAAACCCAGTCCTAAACAACATTAAGAACTGTCTCAGAACAGCCCAGTTTTAACCATCACATTAAAGAATGATGAATTTTAAGATTTTTTATTTGTATTTTTAAACAGACAGTTATGGAGCCGATCACTCAGTCTGAAGAGGGTTCCATGCAGGAAAACTGTTTCCACGTAAGTGTATTATTTATTTTATTTATTTGTATTTTCATACACAGTTATGCCACAACAGCAGCTTTTCAGCTAGAATATGTCATACGGAAGCTTATTGTTTCTCCAAGCATTTTGGAGCACTTAACATATCCAAGATCACCTTCCCAGTTATGGCTGAATGCAAATAGACTGCACTCAAGAAGCAGGCTCAGTATTAAAGAACAACCCTCCGTTGATTAGCCACCATTGTCGCACTGTTTACAGCGGGGTTTTATGTTGCCTCTGTTTCTCTCTTAAAAAACAAAATTGCATATTTACCGTAGAAACTGTCATGAGCTATATTAAACAAAAGCACACTTTAGAAAAATCACTCATTTTAGAATGATCATAAATATTTATGCCAGACAGACCATAAACAGCACCTTAGAGACTAGGTTCTGTTTGTATAAATCCCTCTTAATTTAGAAGGTATTGATTTGATAGACTGAGACAGCCATATCCAAGAAACATATATTTGAGAAAACCACTATACAGTCTCCTGTGACCGAAGTTTCCCCCTTTGTACAGCATTCAGTTTTTGTTTCTGAATAAAGCTGCTCATAAGAGTTGCCTGCCATATGTTTTTTTACAAATGTTTATTCATCCCGAGTTCTAATTCTGGAAAGTTTGCTCAGGCCCAGATGTTATAGCTGGAAGCAGATAGGCCGGTCCTCTCAGCCCTGCTCCCGCTCATGCAAAGGGTTTTTGCACAAGAGCGAGAGCCCGGCAGCGGGCACCAGCCTTCAGGCTGCAAGCTGTAGGCGACAAGGACATGTGCGGCTCTGCGGTCAGCACACTGGGCTCCCATCCTCCAGAGGGGCTGCTGCAATATAAACCAAATTATTTATTTACAGCAGAAAAAAGTATTTGAATTGTACATGGTTCGAAAGAACTTTTGTAACTAAGACTGTTGGTCTGGGATTATCCCAACCTGGACTACTGAAAATTGAACCCAGCAAAGAATGAGTCTGGGTGAGTGTCACTATCTGGTCACACAGGGCCAGGAACAGGGAGGAAACACAGAGGTGAAGCAGGAGGGCAGGGCAAATTTTTTGGTGGTACTTTGCATTTCGATTGGCTTAGAGCTGTTGAGAACCCATCTGCCTAGAAATGATTGCTCTACAAATTTTTAAAATTTGGTCTTGGTCTCAGGCCACGTAAGTCTCATTTTCTATCCAGAACATATGATTATCTCTGGAAATACATCTGCCATCCATGGGTTATAATTGCAGTCAGAGGCTATTTTCAGACGTTTTTAACCCAGAAAGATATAATTAAATGATAGTTCTGTACACAGGCTGTTTGTACAGGAAAACCACGCTGCTGAAAATCCTTCTGTTTCATTTGCAGATTGCAGTGGATTGTGCAGCAGCCTTGTCCACTTAAAATTTGTTATTGTCACAGAGTAGAGACTGTGACTGTTCTTTTCTGACCAAAAGGAAGGATTACTCACTTCACTCATCTATGAGCAGGTTCAAAGCTGGGGTATGGGAAATACAGGAGCAACTGAGTTTCAAAATCTGCACCCAAGCCACTAGCAGTAATGGCACTGGATTCCCCAGTTATAACGAGGCCACATTCCCCAAAACAAAAGTATTATTTATCTAACATTTCCTATCCTGCAGCAGAAAACAGGAACCAAGTTGACCAAAAACCTTGCTAATGAGAAGCCATTTGCCAAGTTGCCATGTCCCATTAGGATAGCACAGTATTTTATACACTTGCATTACTGTACTTTTTTCCCAAGTTTGAGCCCAGTTTCCTGAAATGAAAACAATTTCATACAAAAGGTGAAGGCACGATGTGAGGAACAGCAGCTGAGCGCTCTGCGTGCACACATACCATTGCTGCATCTAGTTTAGTGACACAGATTGTGGGAAAGGGCAGCTCTTCTAGAAGGATTTTTAAGCTTGCATGATGGAAGCAAAGTGTAACTGTGCTACATTAAGAGCTGCATTTTCTCTCTGATATCCTGATATTCCAATATCCAGGTTATGTTGAACTGTCCTTGGTCGTGTTCTGTGCCTTAGTATTATAATAGTTTAACAACGTTCTTAGCAAATTTACTTAGTTAACCCAAATAAAGCCAAACTCCCAAGAACATGTTGGGTTTGGTGGTTTGCTGAATCTGTGGTTTTAGCAGAATGTTTATTTTGGTGCTTTGCCCATCTGCTAGATCTCTCATTACTTTTTAACTTTATTGCTCATTTGTTGCTGCTCTGCACATAAATCAATGATGGCATTGTATGATTTTCAGTGCAACTTTTTCTAAATATATCTGGTTTGTAAATTCAAGACACTGGGTGGAATGGTGAACCCTTCAGAGAACTACTCAGAAGGATGTTTCTCAAGAACTGATGAGGCTAGCACAGGGTCCTACAGAAGTACTTCCCTGCTACTGTCTTACCGGCTCTTTCTTGACTTTCTCTAGGGAGAATGAATGTTCCTTATAGCATAGCACTTGGTCTTCACATTAATTCTCTTCCTTATTAAAAGCAACAAAACCCCCACAACTCAAAAATTGCATCTGGGGTTCAAAGGATGGGGCAGAGGGCGGGGTTGGACTTGTGTTCACTGAGTTTAGGGCTATATAGAGGAATTCTTCAGAAGAGGAGGGGACCAAAAGGGAGAACCAGGGCTCACTTACTGTCTGATATGGATTTCAAAATTAATCATTAATCAATTAAACCCTAACTCACGTTGGTGGGATGAGTAGGATGGATGGCTTAGATGCAACTGCGCTTGCTGCCTCACGAAAGTTTGAAGCCTGAAGCGTTAGTGCCGGCTGTCCTCAATTTGAGGTCCTCTAAGCAGCATTACCCCAAGAAACACAGAGCGCTATGTAGAAATTACCCTTCTATTTTTCTTTCTTTTTTTCTTTTTTGGAGGATCCTGGCCTATCTGTGGTTTGCAGGCTGAAATCAAGTTGTTGTACTGAGCATAACACAGTACCTTCTGGCAGTAGGAATGTAAGCTTGGGGTCAAGCTCTGACATGGGCATGTGGAATCCTCCTTGTGGAAATCAAGCCCAGGACAGAGTGTTTTTAATGCAGCTCCAGCAAGGAAAACCTCCCACTGAGCACGGCAGGTGGGCTGCGGGTAGGAAAGGATGGCACCACTGACACTTCTGGCATTTCTCCTCAGCTCTTAAATTGCCTTTTATTTTTTTTTTTAGTAAAGGCTCATATAGCAGTTCTGAGAGATATGATATGACCACTAGATCCCAGAAGCACACAGAGTATAAGGGGCAGACTGCCAGGCCTCATACTCTTCATTTTTCAAAGATTTAAGGCTGGAAACGCATCTGTATTCTAAGCCTGCAAGAAGTTAAAATTGTGGTTCCTTCCCATGCTTTTCATATCTGTGCTTTTAAACACACAACCTGACCCTGCATATTTTGGGGACTCAGTAGCCTTTGTGCTATAAACGGGCCTGGCAGGAGATCCACACCCCCTTCCCTCCCCTCTTTGTGAAGCCTTACAGCGCGCAATAGTCTGCCGGTCTGCATTGCTCCTGCAGTCCCACGTGTAAGGCTGTGACTTGGGCTGACCTCAGGAAAGGTCTGGAGAACAAGCTGGGCAGGCAGAAATGTGGGCTAAGTGCCCTGTGAGCCAACTTGTGTAACTTCAGAGCAGCCCACTCTGCTGTTCAAAGCCACAATTAGCTAGAGCAGCTCCTCGCCTTGCTGAGGAGTTCTTACACTGGGACCAGATCCAGAAGGTGCAAACCTGACTTAGCACACTTCTAGCTCCCTTCAACCTCCCTGAAAGTCCCTGGGAAGCTACCTGGAGTACAGTATTTGTCTGAGATGTAATTTCTTCTTCATTACCCAATTCTGCTCTACACACCCTGTTCAATTATCCAGGATAAGGATAAGGCAGGATAACCTAGATAAAGCGAAAGACTCATGATATAAAAAACCTGTAAGTGAGGCTGTAAGAACATAATAAGTGTATTCACCTTTGCCATCAGTCTCTGAAGAGAAGAAGAGCAGCTTTAACTGAAAGTAGGCAAAGCAGTGTCTGAGATGAGCATAAAACGTTTTGTTTTATGAGGTCCATAACAGGCATCAGTTGAAGGCAGGGCCTGATTGATCCACAGCTTGGGCAAGTGTATGTACCTTTCAGATGATGTCCCATTTTTAAATTAAAAAGAAAACCCTGTTCATTGAAAATTAAGTTGGAACATTGCTTAATATGGGATCTGTTGTGGGAACTCCTTGGAAATGTGGTAGTTGTGTCCTTATGGTACTGTCTGGTAAAGTGAATTGATGAATACATACATTTTGTTACATCAGCACCACTGAATCAGAAGAACACAAGTATGCTTTATTTCTTAGTAGGGAAAATCTTTTGTGACATCTCAACTATGTTTATAACAAGGTGTATTTATCAAAGGAGTTTGGACAAATGTTTCAGTGTAAATTCTGTTTCTAGCCATTGT
Source organism: Eurypyga helias (assembly GCF_000690775.1). Taxonomy (NCBI): domain Eukaryota; kingdom Metazoa; phylum Chordata; class Aves; order Eurypygiformes; family Eurypygidae; genus Eurypyga; species Eurypyga helias. The sequence continues at coordinate 70,337 of NW_010266310.1, forward strand.
TAATTGCTCAATAAATCTATACATACTTGGAAAAAATGCAACTTTTCACACTGAAGAACTGTTTAAGAACTCTGTAAAACCATGTAAAGAAGTTAGCTGTATATTTTTCTAGAAAAGGCAAGTAATGTATACATTTCAGAGAGGGATTCTGCCATTTTCTCCATGAAAATCGATTTCCTCTCAGTACATACAAGTTATCCATGAATCCCCTTTATCTCTTTAGCTGCTACTCCACGTATTAGCAGGGGCATATGATAATCTTATTATGCATCCACCTTTGTTTTGAAAGTGAAGGGAGGACCAGAGGTCAAACGACAGACTCCTTGCTTCATTGCACTGAGGGCCAGATCCAGAGAGGAACTGTGGCATCAAAATCCCTGTGCTCCCCTTACTCCATTTACCTGCTGCTTAGCCCACAGGCAGATGCAGTCTGTATCAAGCTTCAGGTTCTGTTGTTAATGTTTCCCAATTGCCTAGTTCTGGGACTGTGTGCCCCAAAGGTACCTCGGTTGTGAGAAACCCCAGCAACTGAACACCTGCTTCCAGCTCATTTCTGCAGCAGATATGAGGAGGAATACATTCCCCCCGGATGGCTTCAGGAATTGCTTGCACATTTTATCCAATGTCAATTTAAAAATATTTAAGTGTTCATAGGGCAAAGCAAGCCAGGTTAATATTTTAAACAGTAAAGGCTGTTAAGATATATCCTTTTTTTTATTATAGGCAAGAAAGTTTTATGTCTATGGTGCACAGTGAAACACCTTCAAAAAGATGTTTCCAAGTGCTTCCTCTCAGATCCTGAGGGAACATTAGCCCAAGAAGGCAGGACACTCTCCCTATTTTTAATTTTTTCAGATGGGAGAGGGAATCAAATTGGATGTCCCCCATTGGGGTTGAGTTAGCTAGCAATAATCTAGCACAGAAAGGAGGGTCTAAGACACCAGTGGCTGCAAGAGGTCCCACAGCCTGTGCTACACCTGGCAAAATTGTCATCTGAATTATTCGCCATTCCCGGTGGTCCCAGGGAAGGGCTAACAACAGCCTGGTGATGGGGGCATTGATTAGGTTCATGCACCATGGATGCTTCTTACAGTATGTATACCTGCAGTTTTGTCAGAGTATTGGAGGTGAGAAATGCAGTGACCAGAAAACCCAGAGCTCTGTGCCCTTGGAGAAGGACACCTTGAGGTCTTCATCATTTGTGGTTAAGCTCTTGAGAGGCAAAGAGGGAGGAAACGGTGGGATTATCATAGCCAGGCTACCAAAATTCCACTCCCCTTTAATCTTCGTGTCTTTCTCTCTGCTGTCTTGATATTCCTCTTCCTGATTCTTATATTTAATAGAAATAGGAACCTTGAAAGGAGATAGGTAGGTTTTAATTCAGACTTCTAAGAAAGGAATCAGAGGGAGGGAGGGGGACATTTGGCAGTGCTGAATTAAATTAAGTACAGTTAAGTAAAGTTCAAGATAAGTTATTCAGAGGAGCAAGGCTTGACACACAGTTTCATGTTGGCTAACTTTAATGGTTTCAATAACCATGTAGCTTTTACAGAGCTATTTTTGAAATGCCTTGTTTCCCCTTAGGAAGAGTAGAAGCAGTCAGTCTCAGTTCTGAACTTAGGGAAAAGTTGTTGTATGATCAAGACCCAGCTACAGCTTAGGAGCCTTCATGTCTGCTCTCAGATACAATTTTCCCTCCACAGCAACTGGAATTTCATTCCAGTCGCATCCTTCCCTGCTTGGCATTCATGGTCTCTTCTGCTGACATTAAAAACCCATCACTTTTGTTCTGACATGCCTTCAAAATATTGTCAGCCTCAAAGAAAATATTTGCATAATGTAACATCTTTATACTAAGTAAACAAATAATGAAATGTTGCTCTGTAAAATGAGAACGTCCATAAAAAATCCTGTCTTTATTAGTGGCTGCAAGTGCTGTTCAGGGTATTAAACAAAACATATTTAGGAGATAAAGAAAGATTATCCACTTGGCCTTATAAAGCACTGAGAGGACAGCATGTCATTGCTCCAAAATACTTGTTAGGCAAAATATGTCAAGCATTGCATTCCTTAAGCCACAAACTAGGAGTTTCTTGGTCTTGTACTGACCCTTTACTGATTCGTCTTGTACAAAATATCACGTAAATAGTAGGCTTGGTTTAGAAATGTAGACCAGATGGGGAAGATCTTGAGAGCAGGTCAGTGTGCTGGCAGGGCTGTAGGGGAAGCCTGCAGACTTACACGTCCTGCAGAACTGTCTGTTCTGTGTGGCTCAGTCCAGTGGTGGTTCACCCTCAGCCTCACAAATAGCTACCCCCAGGCATACCATTTTAAATAAGAAATTAAAAATAGTTACATTTTGGAAGAAATGCCTTTGACTTTCGTTTACATTGCTAATTACTGTAATTTCTAACAAACGTTAACCAAGCCAATCACATAATTAACTGCTGGCTTCTTTTAAAATACTGGTATCCAGTGCTGTTTTGCTCTTGTTGTAATGGATGCTGCAACGTAACCCCACTGTGGATTCATTATATAAATCCAATCATTTCTGTTCAGAGTAGATGTTAACTCTGCAGTTAGACTGACATCAGTATGGCATGTCTCTGCGATACCTGATCAGCCATCTGCCTCCAGCTCCTTCAGAGCAAGTAATAAGCCAGAAACACATGAGAACTGGCAGTGATTAAAAAGGCTGAACAACTGGAGAATAAGGTTTAATTGCTAGTGCCTCAATTGTGCCAGGATAATACTATGAGCACTGACTCATCAGAATAAACTGATCTCTAACTACAGTGCTGTGTTTTTTGAGAATTTAGAGAAGAGTATTTGTCAGGGTAGACAAATGTGAAATTGCTCATAGCAGTTAGTCGCCATCCCTGCCCTTCCATAGTGCTCTAATTTGCAGTCTGTAAGTATAATGGGATAGCATATTTCAGGCTACTACAGAAAGCCTTCAGGATAACTCTCTATCACACAGTCACCTGTGATTGTGAAGCTTGGACCTGATGACTCAGGAGCGATGAGTTCCAGTGAGATATTGCTAATAAAGTGTTCTGCTGAATCATCTTCAACTCCTTCACCACTGTCTTTCCTAAAGATGAAGTGTAATTACTGCTGACTCACACAGGCACTTATAGCCTGTGAATTTCAGGCAGGGCATAAGGTGAGAATAGCTCTGCCGCACCTTTGGGAATTGGGGAGAAAAAATTACAGGGATCTCAAGAATGGATGCAGGCAGAATAGCAGAATTACTGTGGTGCCTGACCAACAAAACTGAGGGCTCTCCAAGAGACAGCTTAACCATTTGCAGCATATTTGGGCTAGGTTGGGAAATTCAATTGGAAGTCAAAAATAGCTCCTTCTACTTCAGAAAAAGTCTTTGTACAGGAATATATTTGTTAACTGTGTTTGAAATATACAGCAGGGTTGCAGAAACATGAAAAAGGGTGAAATGGTTTACATCAGCCACACCTCCATCTTCCACTCCATTCCTTGCTAAACAAAATTCTGATTCGATTTGTAGCTCTGGTCTTTGCTGAATGAAAGGAGTAAAACCCACGCAAAAACAGCAAGGGATAAATGTACATTTATTTCTCAGTTAGGTTTCCAGATCAGTTAAATTAGCTGGAGGCTCTCAGCACTCATCTCCCGATCACCGGTCCATCTGTCAAATGTAGGAGTAAAATAGGTGTTTGAGGAAGCAGATGCTGGCAGTACGACTACTTCAGTGTCTCCTTAGAGCAGAGGAGTATTTCCTTTAGCAGCACTGAGCTGCAGCCCAGCCCTTATTGACCCAGCCATCCCCTTAACCCTGTGTCTGGAGCCGGCTGGGCTCTGCTTGGCAGCCAGCGTGGGAAGCGAGGAGCTAGCGGCAAGCATTAAGGACCGGATGGTGGAAAATATCCAGGGACTCCAGTCCACATTCTGTCCTTTTTCACTTTTGTGCTGCTTGCCAGTTTGAGAGGCAGTCACACATGTCCCAAATTTCTTGAAGGACGGAGACATTTAATTTGCACCATTATGTGAAGGAAAATCCATGCTGCCTGGGAAACCATTTGGGCTCGTGGTGTTGAAAAGGAATGCCCTTTGGAGAAGAAAAGTTCCTTGAACAAAATGGGCCAAAGCCACTCCAGCAGGACTGGCATTACTTCAAGAGGAATTGCTCTACAGATACTTCTCCCCCACCAGTGATATCAGACCGGGCCTGTTGTGCAGTCACACAACCAGCAAACTCGTATTAACACCAAAGACTGGTTGCAGGAGGCCAGAGTTTAAAATCAATTGAAAAAAATACATTACAAACCACTGTGCAGATTCCTCTCTGTAAAGACGCACAAACAAACGCTTATGTAAAATACTGCAGGGGCTCCCATGCTGTTCTGCACAAACTTGTGACTCAGAGCAGGAAAGGCAAGTTACTCTGACAAAAATTGAAACCATGGATGAAAAAAAAAAAAGCCCACCACAGTCTCAAGATTATTTTAAACCTGTGGCAAATATCCCTGTGGCACCTAAACCACAGGTTATGTGCCTATGAATTACGCTGCTCTATTTACCAGAGGAACAGTATAAAAATAAAGGTAAATTATTAGAAATGTATTCTGGTTTCTAGTCCTGGCGGAGTGGTGGTAACCCTGCTGTCTGAGCAGACCCTTCAAAAGTGTTATAAGAGTTCATTTTTCTAAGTACTGCTTTAATAACTATGCCTTGAGGCTTTGAAAAATACTCAGTAAACAAGATGAATTGGAAAACAGGTAGAATGGTGTCTGGAAAATGTCCGTAGGCCACTTCAGAAAGCAAATGCTAGAGCTGTTAATAATGTTCCATTAAGAGTGGAGAAAATGTACTTCCCATTCTCTGTATTATTTTTAATAAAAGATTTTTAGTTTTGTTCATAAGGACCATCCAGTGAGCATCAGGTTTTTTACTATCTTTTGTCAAACCACTCTGATTGCTAACAACTGCAGACATCAATTAAGCTATAGCCCAGTCCTTTTCCTGGCCAAAGAGCTATAGACAAAAATATTCTCCCCTTGTCTTCTGAAACAACACTTCAACAGGTTTCCATGCCAGGGAGCATACAGCAATGAGCATTTCACGGAGCTTTTATCTGCAGCTTCCCTCTCCTCCAGTTGCTCCTATAGCTCTAGAGGGACATGTGCCTTCCTCCCTCCACGCTGCCCTGCGATGGGCTCTCCTCTCCCCCCTCTGCTCGTGTTGCAGCACCATCACTAGGCCCCCCTGGCTTTATGTGTAGGCCAAGGACTGTATTCTCTGTGGCTAATCTAAAACCAGGAGGTGGCAAATATGGCTTACATTTTTAATTCCACACGTCAGCAATGTCAGGCGTTAAATCCCAGAGCTGAGAACACTTTAGAAAAGGCTCCCAAGAGGGATAAGCAAACACCAGAGGGGCTAACATAATCTGTATGGAAAAGGGCTAGGGGCAGTATATTGTATTTTCAATTACTCTGTTCTGCTCTTGCTGCCCTAACATGATAATTAGCTATAAATATATGTCTCTGCCTAACTGTTCCTTGTAATGGCATTGCTGTTATATGTTCACCAGCGGTTGAGGAAGGTGTTAGCATATACTTGTGAACTGTAGGTCCCAAAGGGTAAAATTTTGCCTTCTCTATTGAGTTTTAGCCCAGAAAGTAATTCTTTCCCATATTATCACAAGAGACAAAGAAGACTACACCTGCCAGGGCAAATGGCTTCACAGCCACCCTGACCCTGAACTCAGCTCAGGTATATGGTCTGGGCAACCTCCAGAGCTGGCAGCAGTAAGATGTGAGCTCTAATTACTAGTTAGCAAAACATGATCTCAAAAACAGACTTCATCTCTCTTTTTTCTCCCTCTCTGAATAATGACTGAGGCACATGGAGGAGAAATCCAGCACAACCTCCACTGCCAGTTAGCTGCTTGGGGCTATGTATACTGCTAGAATTTTTATGACATTTTATGCTTATGAAGTAGCATATTTTTCACCAGATAGAATAAAACTCAGTGCTATTTATGTAACTGATTTTGAGAATAAGAGCATTATTTTTGACATTTGCAATCCAGTGAAAATATCAAAATACTATGGTTTTTTCTAATTACTAGCTAGAATGAGTATCAGAGTCAAGTTCTTCATTATTCAGCTGGTCATGGATTCGGAACAGAGGAGCTCATACTCATCACAGAGTGTACTGCCCTATCGCTTGCTCTTCCAGCTGGGAAGAAACACCCTGTATCTGCACCTATTACTCTAACAAGGCCCACACCTGCCCATAGACCCAGGTATTTCCTCATCAGTGCCTTCACCTTATGCTTTCACAGGAGCCAGTGTAAAAAGTTAGGCAACTGGTCCCAGTACAACTAGGATGCTGAGCTGGGGTCTGTGAAATGTCCCTTTCATTTTTCTCCAGCACAGTGAAGGTTTGAATTGGAGGAGAACTAATGTCATTCAGTTATTTAGCAAATAACCAACACATGTGTCTTACAATTAGCATCTGCTACTCCCATTTTCTCAGCTGCTGCTAATGCAGTGCTTAGCACTACCCCACCATTCCCAGGCTGACATCAGGCCTGCAGAAGATTTACTTCAGCAATAACACCTATCCCTAAAGCATCCTTTCTGTACCCTGCTGGGGAGGAGGGGAGGTTGGCTCCTGTCTGGAGGACCCACGAGTGGTCCTAGCTCTTCTCATCTCAGTTGCTGTGGTGTCTTTCCCAATCAGCAGACTGTTCCTGTGTACTGGGTTTGCATACTGCCCTGGTGTCCTTCCTGAACAAAGATAATGACGTATGTCTGACAGTGATATTGTACAGCAATTCTGACACCTATGGTCTTTCTGAACATCGTGCCAGGTAAGAAAAGGAGGATCTATAGCCTAATAGTAAAAAGAAGCTCTAGCGCTGAGGAGGATGGCTTGGAAGTTAATGTTCCCTGACTTCCCAGTACACAGCAAAGGTAAATGCTTTTGTTGGTGCAGTTGTTGAGGTGACAGTTACAGAGACCATGTGCTGGTCTTGACTCTGCACGTTTGAGGGCAAAAGGGAGGGTGGGACTCTTCCAAGTGAACAATAAAGTGGATGGAGTGGAAAATGTTAGGAGCTCTTCCATCACTCATCTTCACTAGATGGAGAGTTTGAAGGGTGTCAGTATTTGACATATGATTGTCACCAGAACACAAAATCATCTTTAACTGTACCCCCCCCCAGCTCTGCAGCTCCTGTGGGTTTCTGCACTGTGTTGGCGTGTGGCCTGAGCTTTTTATGGGTAGAGGAGGGGAGAACAGCAATGGCTGTGGCGGTACTCTGAGCTTAGATGGGTCTGTTCCCCTGGGTCAGTGGATTTGCTATAACGCCCAGAGCCAAGTCAGAGAGGTCTGTGCTGTACCATAACATTCTTGACCTGACCTGCAGTATGTAATCAGCTTTAAACTGAGGAATAGAACTAGGGGTTTTGTTTGTTTGTTAGTGTGTTGTGGTTTTGTGTTAAAGGTATTGTTGTTTTGGGGGTTTTTTTTTGAAATATCTATAAATTCTCTTGCAACTGTTGGGTTAAAGCAATGCAACTGGATGCTTTCAGAACATATCTGTCTCCTGATTCGATGTTGAATTAGCTCCAGGCATGGGAAATGAGTGTGATTGTGAGTGGGAAGGCAGGAGACAAAAGCAAAGCCTTGCAAAGAAAAGCTTTTGTTTTTTTGTTTTGTTTTGTTTTTTTTTTTTAATAAAACCAACCACCACCACACACAAAAGCACGTGCACACAAAACCACTTCACCCTGAGCTTTCCTTGATTTCAGGTAATGATACTTGCTGCATACTGTGAATTCATCTGTTAAAGTGATATTTTCTCAAGGAATATCAGTAAGATTATGTTCTTCCCCCCAAAAAAAAAGTTCAGATATTTTCTTTTGACATTACAATTTCACAGATTTGACTTCATGGCTAACTACAGTTATATCTGACTGGGGGAAGAGGGGACTATTTAGAGCAGGAGTTGTGCTGTGTGGAACTTCTTGTTTTGTCTCACAGCAATTCCCCTCTCTTGCAGAAACGGTATCAGTCCCATTGCCACTTAGTCAAGTGTGTAGCAGCGGCCACTTCCACATTGTCCCTAAAAGCAAGGTGCAGGTTCAAAGGTGTATAAAATGCTACAATGATCTGAAATATGAAGAGATAGCAGAGGTATTTCCCTTTGAAACTTCATTTGAAGAAATTTTCCCTTTGAAATAACACCTTTGAAGAAAATTATTTTATTATAAGCCCCTTTTTTTTTTCTTTTTTACAGTATAATCAACAGTAGATCAATGTCTTCTCTTGCATACTTCCAGTTTCCGGTGTACTATGTTCGCTTGCTTGTTCAATAGTTGCTCCTTTCCCCTGAATCTGTTCTGGTTGCTAGCTTATTGTAACCACGATCTCACTGACGGTCACTCCTGTCAGAAAGCCCAGTCTCTCGCTGTTGAGCAGCCTTACTTTTTCCTCTGCGCACAAAGGAAGTTGAGCACGTTAACGCACGTACGCGAGTGCTGTACTGTTTGAAAGGTGCACTTAACCAAGATCAACACCGGGCCGCCTGCAGTGAGCGCTGCAAAATCAGAAGTGCTTCTGCTTTTTCTGCACGAATCCTATCGAGCTTGCATGATTTTCTTCACTGAAGCAGAAAACACCGTTCTTCACATGGAAGAAATGAAAGCTGACCAACATAATGACGAGTCCAGAATAGAGATAAACAAAAGCTGGAATGTTAAAAGCAGTTTGCAGCACAGGGAGGAGGAGCAGGGAAAAGATGAATGTTTTTCATGGAGGAAATGCCATCCTCAGAATAAATCGTTCAGTGAGGTGCACCACTGATTCAGTCTGCCCAGCTGTCATAAGCCTCACAGACAGTCTACCAAGCACTACAGAAACAATATGTATGTTCCTGAGGCCTTACTGTATGAGACGGATAAGTCAGTGGAGCAATGGAAGATGGGTCCTGAGCTGTGCTATGTTTTTGCTGGTGAAGTTGAGGACCACACCACAAGGCTTTTACCAGAGCTAACTTAAGAGTGGTATTTCTGCCTTTAAGGAAAATCCAAAGGTGTAACAGGTTCCTTTCCAAAGGAAGGGAAAAATTTTTTCATTAAATGCAGTATTATGTGCCCCAGAGGAGGGATATGGGGAGAGGAGGGAAAGACATTCTTTGCTCTCAAGCACTTAGAGGCTATTGCAAAGAAGAAAGCAATAGTCTCCTCTTCTTGCCTACGCAGAATAAAACAAGTAATTAGGAGCTTAATTTTAATTAGGTTAAGACCTCAGGAGCCTCTTTTAGGGTAAGAAGAAGAAAGAGTAATTGGAAGGCTTATGGAGCCTCCATCACTGGAGGGATGTAAGAACAGATGAAGCAAATGCTGGTCAGGAATGGCTGAAGTACAGGTGATTCCTGAAACAGAATCTCAAGAGACTATTTAGTGCAGCCTTAGTTTCTTTTATTTCAGCCCCACTGAAACATTTTTTTCTTGATTACATTTCATTTTAAAGCTCCTAAGTGTCTGAGAGGGATGGGAGTTGTTGCTTTACATATACATAAATACCATAACACTTACTGTATTATCATTCATTTGCCATATAAATTCTGGTAACTTGTTTATATATATATATATATAAAATTACAGAAAAAGACACTGACTAATTGCCTGTGAAAATTCTAATTATGGTCTCAGGCAATAGGCAGAAGCTGATCTTCCAGGGTGACAGATGTGAAACACCAGCAAATTTCAATTTAATTTTGCTGTGTAAGACTAGGTCGAACTTCACAAAAGTGAGTACAGTTATTAGGAACCCAACTTGAAACACCCACGTTTGAAGGATGAAGTCTGCAAGTACTGTGTGACCCATACGCAATAACTGAAAATTAGACGCTACAGAGCTATGGGAGCGAATCCAGTCATCCACTGTCACCGTAGTGGTAGAAATACAAATCTACAGCACAGATGGAAAAATTACTTCCTAAGGGAATGAGATGATGCCATAGGTTTGCAAGCTTTGTTTGAAGGATTGCATTGGCTTTGTATCATCATCTTTTGAATAGGGTGTAGCTGAAGAGCAGCGTCTAAGATGGATGTTTTGTATTTCTGATAAATACACTTATAAGCTTAATTTTTTTTTTAATTAATACACCTTAGTGTTGCTAATACCTTCCTCTAGGTGTCTGTTACCTTTTTGATGTGTGTGAGCTTTTAACACCTGCTGTTTTAAAAGAGGGAGAAATGAAACTGCATTGCTTTGGTAGGGAGTGGAGAAAGGAGAAGCCCTTGGCTCCCTCGACTGCGGGAGGGCTTTGGAGCTGCTGAGTGCCACTACAGCACCGCGTTGCCGCTCCACCAGGCAAATAAAATCCTGCAAGGCATCTTTGCAAAGCTGTCTTAAAGCCAAAGCTTGGTCAGAGGGCCTGTCTCCTGGTATTTTTAAGTGATTTATGTCTCAGTGAAGACAGGGACAAGTAAGCTTTTTCAGTGAGGATGGTTGCTCACAAAACCTAGCCAGAGGACAAGAAAGGCCACTTAGTGTGGGAACTTCCTGCTCTACTCAGTAGCTTTGCATGTGGTTTGCTGGAGCAGTGTCCCACACTGAGGAACCTTCCAGCTACTTCAGTTACAAACCTGTTTTTGCTTTTTTTTCTAGAGCAGGAAGTTGATGTTGCAGTGTATGTCCTGGCCTAAGAGCTCCTGTGCAGTCAGACACTGTGTTACCTACTAAAAATAGCGTAGTACTTTTAGACTATGAGATTGGTAGATGGTGCTGGGAAAAGGAGGGCTCTGTGTCCAGTGCTGACTTTATAAGCGGAAGCTCTACATTAATTCCTCAGGTCAGAAACATGCTGTTAGTGCTGTGTTACCTTTTGTCTTTTGGGAACTGCTTTTTCATAACTAAAACTAGTTTCCACGCTGGGAAACCGCTGTCTTTTTGTGTGACTGAACTAAACTGGATCCTGTCTCTGAGTTTTCTTAGTATGTTAAGAAATCCCATACAAAGTGTCTGGTCTGCAACTGGTGTTGGTCTGCCTGTTCTGTCACTGTGTTGGCCTCAGTTGCCATGCAGCAGGAGGGGGGTGCCAAACTCCTCTGCCCCCAGGGGACTGGGGCCCTTGAGGCCCAACTGCACTATGTTCTCCATTTGAAGTAACTACAAGGGTCGGTCCATGTTGCGGTGTCAAAAGTGATTGGCTGGCTCAGAGACAGACACTTCATTTTGCAAGGAGTTATTTGGTACTGATGGCAGTTCAGCTGGGTTCCTGGGTACAAGAGGAGGAAACCCAACCCCCTTGTGCCCCAAACAGCAGTAGAGCCGCAGGAGAAGAGAGATAAGTACTAGGTGAAGCAGAAGACGTAAATTCTGCTGTCCAGGTGCACCCCTGCAAGCATCACAGATGCTGTAGTTTGGCAAGTTAAGTCAAGTCAGGCTATCTCCTGCCAGACAGACTCACCCATAGCACAGCAAGATCTCTGACAACCTGTCAAACCAAAATATGCGTTGACATACAGGTTTGTTGGGTTTTTTAGGGGCACAACTCATAAGGCAAATACTTTTGAGTATCTCTCATTTAAAGAGGAGATTGGATTTAATCTTCAGGGTAATGCCAGCTGCTGACCTGAGATACCATACCACAGCCAGCTTTAGCAACATCCCATGGCATGGAATAAGCCAGCTGTACCTTGTATTACATCTGACATTGTTTAAAGAATTTAGGAAACTAGACAGATTGAGGTGACACAGTAAGAAGAAGGTATATCAAAATACAATTTATTCTTCAAATGGCTAGTTTACACATACCAGCAAGGGTTACATAGGGAAAAAGTGCAATTAGTGGAGGAGGCTTATTTCACCTTAGTATTTATCATCTCACTGCAATCGAAGTAGCTTTAGACTCAGGATACTATACTTGTTAGCAATGGGCAAAAAATGTGATTTACATTTTGATGTTAACACCATTTCTGTACAGCTAAAAGGTGTGACAGTATTCACACCTGCTGAGTATGTACTGGACAATTTCTCACACAAGTCTTGCATGAAACACAGATCACTTGTACAGTCTGACAGCTCTGAAAGCTAAATTATAAGCATACAGATAAAAATATACATCAGTTTACTGAAGTCTAAAAAAAAGTCTTCAAAAAATGAGGTACAATAAAACAGAGCAGTTTTCTATTTATGTGCAAGCCTATATTCAGTCTAGAAAAAACTAGCAGCAACCCTGCTCTTTTAAAGAAATTAGCTTTCACAAAGTGCAGCGAATTCACTGTCTTCAATATGAAGGACCTTGCCTTTGTTACACACTTGTCAAAAGTCATGGGTAACTTTGCAATAGGGAGCAGGATACTCAACCATCAGATGTTGTAAGATTCGATCAGGTGATGAGGCAAATCATCTAATGCTGCTACAGACTAGGAAGTTTACAAATCCCTTGGTCTGTTTTGTCACCTTACTCCATTTTTGGCATGTAGGGTAGTTTTAGAATCTTTAAAAGGCACGTTTTTCTTTTACCATTAGAACGTAACCATCTGCCTGCTGAGTAGGGCAATAAAGTCAAGGTTAGACTTATTCTCAAATGCAAGACATTTGTTACTCACAAAGCCAAGGAGGACAGAGATGTCTTCCCACAGCAGCAGTCACTTGCACCACTCACTTGGCATCATTTTCTGTATTCTCCTTTTTACCCTATCGAGCTTTCTCTGGGACTTAGAAGACCAGCTTTGAAAAGAAGGAATTAGAACACTATACGTCTCCAAGTTATACAGCACATCTACCCCTTCCCTTCTCCCACTTTTCCATTATTCTCTCCAAGCTTAACCCTTATCGAAGCCATGCATTCCTATCCACCTCTGCTACAAGCACATAGGGGGTCACAGCAAGCCTGTCCTCACAGCACCACCTCACTCCTAATAGGTACAAAATTAATTGTGATGTTGCATTCATGGAACATCCCTGTGCACGCACACATGCAGTTACTACAGTCTGCTAAGATACCATCGCCTTCCACACTTCCTCACAGGAGTCTGTCACCTAGTGACTCAGGAGAGTCTACAGCAGAAAGAAAGCAGCGTATACTTAAGATACAAACATGCTATTTCTATAGTAGGCAGCATACGCGTGGGTTTTATCTTGGTTTCCTTTCTTTCCAAGGATAAGCTTTGGCTAAGAACTTCAGTAGCATAATATGGTTTAACAAGTCCTGCAGACTAGTGAATTTGGATTTGTTTAGCCAGCCAACAAAACCTGCCAGGTGGTTTCGTCACATAGTATGCAAACCAGAAAACTAACACTGTTCTGTTGCCAAATGGAATAATGCTTCCTTTCCAGTACTGATCACCAATATGGTGATGAATTTTCAATCCGACCCAAGCTCTGCCACTGGGGAAAGAGACCGCTGGACAGCCTTGGGCTGCCTAGTTGATCAGGTTCTCTCTCTTGTTCTCTCCTTGGAGTCTGAAGATCTACACAGTCTTTCTTAGCAGATGGTATCTGAACACCATCAGGCTTCCACTCTGCATGGACGATCTTGTAATTCTGACCCTCATTATTGTCCCAGAAGGTATGTTCTCCACTTTGGTAAGAAATGCAAAACTCTATCTTCTCTTCAGAGGAAATGGCAGGAGGCAAGTCAATGGTAAATGAGAAAGTGTCGTTTTCAGAGTCGCCATAAACATTGTTCATGTATACGCACTCAACGTCCACGTAGGTCTTCCACGTATCAAAGGTAATTCGAACCTGAACTTTTTTTTCGAAGCTCACATTTTTTACCTTCACCGTGCCTGACAACACCTTCTCCTGCAGGGTGCAGTTCTCCAGGCAGACCAAGTTCTTCTGCAGGCGGTTCCTGAAGTCCAGGTAGTCAGCTGAGGGCCGAGGAAAGCCCAGAATCAAGTTTTTCTCCTCATGCAGCTTTAAGCCAGATGTTATGTCTTCAAGGCCTAAGAGATCAAACTGAAGATCCCACCCAGGATGCTCCTGGAACTCAGAGAAGGTGTGTATCGCTGTCAGGGACAGCCCCTTTGAGTCCGCAAACACAACTCGCTTCTTGGCACGAGCTGCCGAGTGGTTCCAGCCGCTCTTCTGAGCTTCAGCATCACGTTTCATGTGAAGACATGGTCTGAGAGGTTTGAATCTGTTCACAAAGTTGTTTCTTTGACAGTCCTCAAGGGGGCTGAGAAAACTCTTCAGCGGTGGAGAATGGGCCAAGCAAATTGTCATGGCCATGTCCACAGGCATGATGGAGCTTGGCAAGGGTCTCGGGTCCAAGATCTGTATCATTCTGAAAAGAGCACAAAAAACAGGATGTCATTTATTTGTTACATCAGGTAAGAAGCTTCCTAACAATGCATATTTGCTTCATTCACTGTCTTAATTATTCATGGCCTCATCTCTGCACAGCTTTAAATAATGCAGCCTAAATTAAAATTGACAGGTCAAGCTAAGGAACTGGGGTGAGACTATTCAGTCATTTCTTGCTAGTTCTGAACTCTTTCAATTCAAATGTAGTTTCGTTTGCTTTTTCCAAACCTCTGAAAAAATATTTTAGTGACAGCTAATTAAACATACAGAACACTCTAGTAACCAGTGAAACAAATCTGGTTACAGTGGAAGTGCTCATCCACTTTAGATTCCCTTTTAGAGACTCTGAGCCAGGTCTTAAAATTCCAGCCAGCTGGATCAGCTGCTTATCTCTGAGCAGAGACAGCACTATATTAAGCAAGTTGCCTATCCCATCACATGGGATCACAATGGGATGCTCTATACTTTGCAGAACCATCATGCTGTGGCTCTGAACAACCATAAGTGCATTTGTTAGGCACTCTGGTTTTGGTTAATTCAAATGAATAAAAATGCTAAAGCACCATTTGAAAATATTTTCTGGGAGTTGTTAACCCAGGTCTAGTTAACAGAGCTCCTCTGCACTGTTAACGATGACTGCTGAGTGAACAGGAGAGGAAAAAGGGGGAGGGGGGACACGACTATTTTTTACACCTCATCATGCTTCAAGAACTGGCTTAAAAACATCTTTTTAAAATCCCCAAAGTCCATGCTGAGATCCTACTGCAACCATTCAATACAAATTCTACAGCTTTATTTGTAAAGATTTATTCATAACTCTCTCAGATGATGAAAATCACAATTACCGTGCAAGAACACAGCCCATTCAAACGCAGTTAGCTTGAATATTTGTAAAAAGGGGCTTCAACTGCAGCACATCTCTTCAGAGAAGGATGCAGTCCTTGCTGGAAATGCAGATTTTTGTTGAGTCACAGGATGCTAGAGCATTTGCTTTGTCACTTAAATAAATGGCTTTCTCCTTCCCAGGGTTCTCACTGGTATTCCAGAGCTCTGCCAAAAACAGCTGAATCTGCGCCGGTCTCTTAATTCTTCTTGGTTTTTTTATGGTGGCAGTATTTGCCGTAATGAGTAGGCGAGGAGAATACCAGCATCAAATTCATCATGCTCTGCTTTAATAGGAAAAGAACTAAGGCTTCAAAAATACTCTCTCTGCAACTGTCCTGACCAGCTCCTGGGGCAACTGCTCCTAAGCTTTTGAAGGATCAAAAAAATAAAAAAGGAGGGGGAAAAGGGGGAAGAAAAAAAAAAAAACCAAAACCCACAAACCCACCCAAAGCAACCCCCAACCAAACCTCAACAGCAGGAGCTGGAGAAGGCAGAGGTAGGAGTGACCCGGCAGCAGAAGGCAGCTGGCCGGGCAGCGTTAGCGGGCGCGGCACAGGCAC